>NW_010106653.1:0-12660 GCF_000699245.1 Pterocles gutturalis | reverse complement strand
TAAGTCAGAGGTTGAGCATTAACAGACAGAGAAATTAGCTCGCTCTTTCCACATTGGGCAGACCAGAATCACCACACTAGCAACGGTATCCAAGCAGTCCCGCGCCGCGACAAGGGAGACAGCAAGGAGCTAGACCGGGGTGGCCCTTAAAATAAGAATGTTTTAGAAAGCTGGTCTACTGGCTGTCCATCCACGGGCTTTACAACAGACATGTCATGATTTTTACACAGTATAGGAACAAAATGCAGGTACCCTCTCCCTTTAGCTAGTTTCCATCATAGGATGGCATTTACTACAATGTCAGTGCCAGCCCAGGCCTGCAGCTGGAACATTTACACACCCCCAACGGGGAAAAAGTGTTTGAATGGCGCAGGGACACGCACTACCCTCCTGCTCTAACCCCATCAAAATAGCAAACATTAGTCTGCACAATTAAGCATCCAACTAAGTACATCGAGTTTGGAGCAGAAAGAGGATCAACTCCAAGAGAAAACTCAGCTCTCGTCTTCCTTAATTTTAACAAGGACAAAATGAACCAACCAAATCAAAGGGGAGAATATGGGAAGTGATGAGACACCGATTTCTAATAAAAGTTGCCAGTCTCAAAACTAAGTCACCCTAGAAACCAAAACACTCTTGTTTGGAGAAGAATCATGCCTGCAGTCTCCCCTACTATGCCATAGGCAAGGCAAAAGGATATTTAGGAATTTCTTAATACATTTTAATATCTGGAGAGAGAAGAAACTGCTAAACGTGAAGGAGACACGTATCTTATATTAAATACTGAAGGGACACTAAGGGACATAAAACCAGATAACACTGTCTGGCTTTTCTCCTTTACAGAACTTTATTCCAGCATGCAAGACGACCATTTACCCTACAGAATAAATGTTACTTATGATGCTATTACATTTGTTTAAACATTAGACAATAAGCTCTTCGTATGTTGAGCAACTTTTGCAGGAATTAGCACTGTTCCGTGGTCAGATAATGCCCTGCTGGAAAGAGGCATTTTATAACTGGGACAGATCCCAAAGATCATATTTTTTAGAAGGAGATTTGTTTGCTTCTCCAGGTCAAAGATCAGCTTGCCACAACCAAAGAGGACCTCAATCAGTACAGCTAGACAAGATAAAAATCACTCTGCAGAGAGAGAAAAGGGGCAGGCAGCTCACACAAAATCACGGCTAAAAACAAATTTAAAAGATAAATACAGCAGTGTCAATGGAGTTAGAAATATGTTTAAAAATACAAGGGTCATTAATTTATTAAGATTAAACAAACATTGAAGACAGAAGTCCATACGTGCAAAGGCAATTTACCATAATGGTTTAGGAAAATTTACAGGCTTGGAGGAATCCAAGCATTCCAGTAGTCATGAGACAGTAAGACACAAACAAATGCATCTGCTAATGACAGATGCCTTTTTCCACGTAAAACCCTTTTTTCTGGACATCACAAAACTCTTCCACAGTACCTGGAGGCAAGCTTTTCCGATATGACACCTAGATTAAAACCTCTGAGAAACTTTAGAAGTGAAAATTCCATTAACTTGATGACTTTCCACGTAATTTTCACAAAGCATTAAAAACGGTATTTGTAAGCCCTTCAGCTACCGCAAGTACCAAATAGTTTTACGCAAGCTTTTCCTGTGAAAAAAAGCAACCCATTAAATGAGGTTTGAGATAACTCATAATCATAAGCTGTAGACACAAAATCTAGTCTAACATAAATCTACAAAACACTGCCAAGAGGGACCATTCCACCCACTCGCGCCTGATCCTCCCCCTCCCTACGCCAGCAGCTACAATAAAGATTAGCATAACTTCTTTAGGCAGCCCAGTTCTCCAATTCAGCTTAGTACTAGTGTCAGCACAAACCGAGAAAAAAAGATGAGCAGCCGGATCCAGACAAGGGGTTCATACTGGACTGAACTCCCAATAACACTCTCCAACTGGCAAGTAACTACTAAAAAAAAAAAAAAAATTAGATGTTGTGGTATCTCGGCTACCCCAAAGTAAGCGTAAGCAGAAGGAGCTACTTTATTTGCACCACAAACAGCAGCATGTCCAGAGGCCGTACTGGTGTGCCTTAAACTCGTAACTTTGCTTCCTTCACGGCTATTAACATCTAAACCTTTATTGTAAGCTTTCCCATCGCTAAATAAAAGAAGTGGATCGTTCTGGATCCTTTGCGTAGAAAGTCCTCTTGACAGAACACAGTGGAAGTTTCTGTTTCATTACCCGTGCAGATGCCGGTCTTGCAACTGCTGGAAATAGATAATTTTTCCTTTTACCAAGCCAGAAACTGCCATATCCGTTGTACCAACTGCTGGCTGATCTCTGCTGGAATTAGAGATGTCCCCACGCTTGGTACTACCAGAGGACTTCTCTCTGCAAAATGCTTTGAGGCTTCAGGTAGGACAAGCACTACGGAAGAGTTTTTCTTCGCTACGGAGTGGAGGAGGAAGGGAGAAATGACTTCGCAGAATATACTGCAAAATAGGTTTAAGGCTGCTATAATTTGCATCTAACCTAAATATTTTCATGAAGCTGCTATTGAAAAAATCCATTACTTTAGGAATGAGTCCTTAAGAATAAACAAATCCAAAACATTAGCTTTGCTTGGCACGTTCAAATTGCTCTTCAGAGAGCAGCTGTGCAGAAAAGGGCACACGCGTCTCCAAGAGGACTTGGAACTCAGACGCAGCTCTTCTAGAAAACTGCTGAGGTACCATGCCATTAAACTGCAGAAAGCATTTGGAGTGCTACGAAAACAGCCTGACCGCAAAGGGACAAAGCTCTTTCTCTGGGGTTGTTCATGTGACAATTTTTTCATTTTTTTCCTACAACCATCTCAAAACAGACTATCAAGAATACAGCCACTAGAATACACGAACTAAAATTTCCACTAAGTCCACTTTGCAAAAGACTGTAAGACGTGGTGGGCCAACTATTTCAAGCACGTGGAACCATCACACCAGCCAGTATAAAGCATCAGCAGAGACACTCCTGCCCAGCTTAGACACTGGAATGTACACTCAGCCTTAACCAAGAAAAACAGGAAAAAAAAAACCCACCACACCCACCACCAAAAAACTCTATTCCATGGATCTTTCTCCTGCAACTCCCAAAAACTCACTGCAACTAATGCTGGCTTCAGAACACCTGGTGCAGCGTTCAATAAGCTGTAGGTACCTATGGCTCTTCCCTAAAGCAGTTAAAAAAAAGCTGCTTAGATTTTGTTATAAAGTTTTTCTTCTTTCTGTTGTAAGCGTCCTCTGCTTGAAATGGCATAAGGACATGAAGACATGAAAATTTCTTGGTTAAAACAAGTGAAACATGCACAATTACTGAGCAGTATGCAGAAGCATTCAGGAAACAAGGGTTTTTGCATCTGTGTGTTGGGGGTTTTTGGTCTGTATTTTTTTAAAACACAGGACTTCTTAACCCCACTGCTAAGAAGTACAGGAGGACCTCTGGCATAATAAAACAAATTTGGAGTTAAACATGTACACCAGTGTGCAATTTTAAATATTACATTGAAATGAGATGTGCCAACATACTATTCAAATTCACTTCCACCTTCTTAGCAGGAGAATTTCACGCAAATATCCAGTATATTATAAATTTACTTCTATCTAAAGTAAAATAGCTAAGCAAGTACAGCATAGAAAAATGAACTGATGAATTTAGAAATGACCTGACAGAAAAATACTTATCAGTTCACAGCTGACTACACTGGACAACAAAACAGGTTATCATTTAGCTCTGGCCTAGAAGTAGTTCCACTAAAACCAGTTTCTCATTTATTTCTTTCAATGAACAGTTTGTTGTTTGGGGTTTTTTTTAAGCTGTCTCTCATCACTGCCAGCCCAATGATACACGAAGACCTTTACTAAAAAAAACAATCTGCTCCTTAAATGTGAAATGACACTGTTGCGGACATTTCCAGTAACACAAGTTTGAAATTACTTCTTTCCGCTCCCCCCATCTAGTTAAGAAATCCTTAAAAAAGGTATTTTTGATTCATCGGTGCTTCCTCCCGACACACCAGGGATTAAATGTTACCAACAGTGACTAAAACTGCAGCAATATAGTGAATTCCCAGCAAGTTATCCGAGCCTGGTAAATAACTTCTATTCCGGTGACACTCAACAACCCTAAATCACGGATTAAACTTTTGACTGTATCACAGCACTGAGCAACCCAAATCCTCAACGGAAAGAGCTCCCAGCTCCAGGCTGGTAATTTCAATATTAACACAGCAGAGAAACAAACTGAAGAAAAAATAAAGTCAGGCTTATTCACATATGTTGGTAACCACAGTAACTTCACACATCGCAGATGCTTACCAGCCTAACTGTCCCAATGCTTAGGGATTATACTTCAGATGTAATTTAACTGGTAGGTGATGCTGAACTTTTAAATTTAAAAATTATCAAGGTTTGTTCTCTCCCTGCACTAACTTTGCTTTTAAATGTAAGAGTTGTTAGATCACCAAAATAACAGATCATTTCCATGTACTTGAAGTCTATCTACTTTTTGAAAATAACTCAAAATGCTGATGCAATTATAAAGCCTGCTTCACCTAATCATCTTGGTGAACTGATTGGTGAATATTAGCTCGAACCATTTCTTTTTCCCACTTCTTTTCATATTCAGTGTTCATTGGTACATGTCTAAGCCACAAGGACATCTGAAATCCAGCTTTTGAAGTGATCCACAAAGTACTAACAACAAATGACACGGCATGCATGCAACCTAGGTGAGGTTCCAGGAGGTTCCCTGAGTGGAAATAAATCCTCAGCTTGATAAAAAGACCAAGAATAGCATGAATTCTACCCTCCAATATTCAAGGAAAAAGAAATATATTAGATTCTTCAGCTCACTGGCTTTGTAGCCAATAAATAAAACATTGTAGTAAAATTTGCCAGAGTTTAAGACATCACCAGCTGAGGCCACTTTATTATGAAGTTCAGTTTTCATTTTAAAATAATCTCACATCTCACATGGAAAATAGTTTAGACAGTGTGTGAACATGGGGATTCCTACTGCCAGCAATCACCAGAAAAGCCACTAAACTGAGACTTCCCAAATCTTCCACAATATTGGGGGTGTACTGCACTCCAGTACTGCGTTGTTCTCACTTCTCATTTCCAAAAGCATTTTGTTGGAAAGGGACAGACCCTCTCTGAGAAGATTAGGCCAAAGTAATGCCTAGCACACCTCTGTGTAAATCCCCATGCTGTCTTTTGGGAGCATCACAAACTTGGTGAAGTATTTTTGTTTGACTAACGGACATATGGAAAACTTTTACAAGGCCAGGAAGTACATTCAGGTCTTCTGTGATTTCACAGCATTGCAACAACGCTCTTAAATGCCACAATATTATTAACAATTCCACTCAAAGGAGGAATTCACAAAAACAGACAAGTGATTACATGTAAAGATATAAATTCCTAATCTAAGCCATAAACACATGTTGACTATTCATCAGCACCATAACTTCACACTTAGTAAAAAGTTCACCCAAAAACTGATGCCTGTAAAAGAATTTAAAGCCGCCTACATTCAACAAAACAGACCGAAGCTTCCTCATGCCCAAAGTAATGTCATATATGGAGTTTTCCACAAAAACATTACAGAAAATGCCTCCTGGCTCCAGGTGGGGTGAACCTTCACTGTATCAGCTTTCCTTTAAAAATTAAAGTTCTCTCACTAACAGTGCAACACAATTCTACTCAGGGAAGCGAGAAGACAAAATACTGACCGGGGAAAATAAAAAAAAAAAATCAGGCTGGTGTTATTTAGGGTATTGCGTTGCAGGTCAGAAACATCTGCCCCTAGAGCTACATTATGGAACAATTCCTTATTTTGGGTACACCAGCTCCCAAGCCAGCATTACTTTCATATTCAGTACCAGAAAGCAGGTTTTTTAGGAGACAAAAAGTGAAAGTTAGCAATAGCATGCCGTCATGAAAGAGCAGGATAGGAACGCATTCAGCAGTTCCTTACTCACAGGTCAATTTACCTAATCCAAATTATTTTCTTTCCCTGTGCTAAGAGCACATCTTTTCTCATACAACTTTCAAACGTAGAATAGGCTAGCAAATTAGTATTTAAATAGTTATAAGAGTCAAATGCTGCTTAAAAGTAACTACAGAAAAGCATTCAAGAAAAATACAGCTGATGTCCTAAGCAGAGTTTCGGTGTTTTTCAGGCACCTTCCCAGAGCTTGAATGTGACATTATGAACCCAGCACTAAGTGTGGAGAGAAAAGGCAGAGGACTGAGGACAACACCATCAAAATCAAAATTACCAATGAGCAATTTCTCTCCATTATCAAGATCATGTCATTTTCCAGGAACTGCAGAACACACCAGCAGAGGAGAAGCAAGCGCTCTTAACCAGTTCGCTTTTGCCGTTTAAATTCAAACGTGTCGGCTGCTATCCTCAACTTAAATATATGGTTGTGCTCCTTCATTTAAACTGATCCAGGAAATAATTTGTCAGAGATTATGCATACTGAGTTTCAAGTAACGACTAAAATAGCAACTACCTAAAGTAACAAAACACTCTGCAACTTCCACGCTCCTTCCTCCCCTTCCAGTAACTAGTATTGAATTCAGACCCAGCTGAACTTACAGTCCTGCAAAATTCAACAGGCTGTAATCAAAAAAAGCAAAACTGGTTTTAGAGGTTTATATTAACATGCAATTAAAGTTAAGTCAAGCACTGGCTTGTTTTGGAAGTTTGGGACATGCTGACCTCTAAGCAAGTGACTGAATCAATGCTGCACACACCGCTTAACCTCAACGGAAAAGTCTTGATCACATCATAAAATCAATGGTGGTGATAAACCTAACTGTGCATTTTAACAGCGATCTGCTAAAAAGAAGATGAATGTGCAGAATAAGAAACCATATTCTTTGCCATGTCAAAAAAAAAAAAAGAAATCAAACAGACCGTACATGCTACCTCAGCAATTACAACAGTTATCCCAAGGAAAAAGTGCTCTGTCTGAAATAGCGTTTAAGTCTTTAACCAAGTAATTAGCAATCAGGAGATAGAAAACCTTTATTAAGCTTGCAGGAAATAAAGCCACATCCAGAACAAATGATCCATAATCTGATGATGTTAACACCTCCTATGAAAATTTTACATTCTTAATGTTCCCCAAAAATGCCATCCCAGAAAAGGTGGAACATCAGGGTAATACAGGTTCTGCCAGGTTAGTCACGCCAGGGAACTGGAGCAATTAGCATTTCACCTTCATCCCTCCACCAGCTAATAAAACTCTGTCATCTCCTAAATAACAGCTATATTTTAACTGGAGCTTAAAGAAATTTCTTCTCGTACTACAGCATTTGTGCTTTTATCTGGAAAGCAAGAGCTATCAGATTTCTGATGCCAATGTGAGGCATGAGCAACTTCATCATTTTGTGATTTTTTTTTCCCCATGCTCTCCACCTCTCTGAACTTTTCTTTCTCATCGCTTCACCTTATTAGACACTAGAGAAGCATCTAATACTTATATATTCCATCTGTAAGTAACTTGATTTTCTACAAAAATATTTTGGTTTGAAATAGTCCATTTCAGCTTTCAGAGAAAAATCCTAGGCTGCAAAAGTGATGTAAGCAAGGGGGAAAATGCCTGTTCAGAACATGAGATTGTCTAGAAGCACTGAGAAAATCCACACAAACAAGTGGAAAAAAAAAATACTTTCCACTGGACACTGAAAAGAACAAGAAGCAGAACTGAGAACACTTCTATGCACAGGGTTCACTGGAGGGGAACAGGGCTCGTTTCATCAGTCAGCACTGGCATTCCCAGCTTATTTTAGTAAAAATCAAAAGTTATTGATCAATATTGCAATGACATCACGAGCACGTAATTACAGATAGCCAGCAGGTGTGCCTGTTCATCCTCCCATATCTAAAGGGGAAGCAATTAGATACAGAAAAGTGAATGTGCTACATTAAAATTCTCAAGCAAAGGTATAAATGCTGACAAGTTGAAAAAACTACATTCGTGCTTTTATGTGCAAAAAACGCCTCAAAGTCACAGTTCTACAACTGGAATGGAAATCATCAGTGCTACATAAGTGAAGTTATTTAAGAATCCATGAGACATACGCAGTCTCATTAAGATTTCTAGACTTCATGGACGATAAGCACAGTTCACCCTGCCAGAAAAGCTCTAAAGCACACTTTGCTAGTCCAGCGTTTCAGTCTGGTTTCGATACCTTTAAACTGCTGAGACCTCAGCAGAAGGTATCTCCACCTCCTCAAGGACACAGAGCTCGGTATCAGAAAACAGAAGAGAAAAAACAAATCTTTTCATTAGTCACGACTGATCTCAACTTGAACATGAGATTCTTCAAGACCTGGATGCATCTGTAACAAGATTTATGAACCCATAAGGTACAAAACTGAATCATCCATTTCACATGGTAGGAGGAGAAACTGAGAATCACATTTCAGTAGCCATAAATACATGGTTTTTTTCCTGTCACCAAAATCTCAGAAAATGGGGTAGCTGGAACTCAGGTTATTTTCTGGATTATTTTTTTTTTTTAAATCCTTACGGACTTTACCCCAAGAAGTTTGTTACACATGGTCTCAGTATCTTCATGCTTATGCTTTGCAATACCCCAGATCTGAAAACACAGGAGAGGACAGATTTGTGTCAGAGTAAACACAATACAGCACTAGATGTTTGGTTAGACTGGGCAGGAACTTGGTGCTACATCCCCTTAACTAAAAAAAAAAAAAAAAAAAAAAGAAATTAGCATTCTCACTTTGGACAGCTACAAGTCACTCATACTTCCCCTGGTTTGAAGGAAATACAGAAAAACAAAAACAAAAAAATGTACACAATTATTTTATGTGTATTGTAACAAATAAGCTGGATCTTGCTCTGTTCCAGCATGCTTTCTAAGAAAGAGACAACAGAGCCATCCAGCTTTCAGCCTTTAATGCAGTACCACACAAGGTGTCGAACTGGAAAAGTCAGGAATTACCAGAATTACTGAAGTCCACAGTGAAATAGATAAAAATGGGTTGCAGTGAAAAGACTACCAATTAGGAGGAGGTCGCTAATGGCATTTAATTATTGGCTAAGAAACCAATCTTATTTTATGTTCTTAATAACAACCTCAGCAGAAGAAAAAATTGAACAAAATACCAATAAAAACCCCAAAGTCAAATCTAGGAAACAGACTGATCTTCCTCTGCAGAGATACCACATAGGAAAACCTGAATTACTGAAGAGCCAAGCAATAGAAATAGGATTAAACTCTCTCACAAAGGTACACGACTAGCATAACAGAATAAAAAGCTCTTGTTAGTCTCTGAAGTGGGATTTCAGCCATATAAAGCAGGGACAGAAGGAGCCGAGTGCATTAGCCAACTACAAAATATCCTCAGTCACGAGTTTGATGTAACCACTAGAAACCATGGTCCTAGGATACAGTAATTTAGCATTTAGCCATAGAAAAGGGTACATAACTGCCATCGCACAGAGCACAATACTTCACCTCTTATTCACCTTAGCAGGCAGTTCAAACTGGAGTAGGTACAAAAATGGGCTATTAAATAAATCAGGATATGAAGTGCTTCTCTCAGAATGCAGAGCAATAGCCTTTGATTCTCTCCCTTACCAAAAAAGCCCAAGTTTGAACAAGGGTTACATTACCTTCTATAAATTGTTCATTCCTTCCTTGTCCAAAAAAAGAAGTGACTGAGCTCATCACGATCTGCAGAAGGCCAGAGCAGAGAAGGGAATAAAGTCCAGGTCTCTCTCTCTCAGGATATGTCAAAAGACATCAGCACTTGTTCGTGCAGCCCGTTTGAAGTGACTGGTGGCACTGGGGAAATCCCTAGGCCTGTCCCTTGGAAGACATCAGGGAGCAGCCTCCCATGTGGCTCCATTCCTTCGGGAAATAACCACAGAGAGGCAAGGAAGGGCTCCGATGGAGGAGCCTCAGGCCACATGCTGGGCTGAACATTTTCCAAGTGGACAAGCTGAAGCCTCTCAACGCACCGTTGCCTCCGCACAGGCAGAGTGTCTCTGGAAACGCCAGATGTTTCCAGAACAAATTTCCTCTTGGATCAAGGCACAAGCTCCCCTACAATGCAGACCGAACTAGACACTACTGCTAGACTAGCTCTTTCACTCCTACCCACAGAGTTGTTAAAATAAATATCCTAGTCAGTCTTCCTGCTGGTAGCAACAAGGCAACAGAGAACAACTCCAGCAGTTTGAAAAACAGTGGAACTGTTCTTTGGCAGACTCGAGAAGGACAATCTTCATTTAATGTTTGGAAAGATGCAGGTAGCTGCAGCGCTGGTAAAACAGCCAGAAATTGCATCCAGCACTAATTAATCCGCTAGTACAACAACCAAACACATCAGGAAAGACACGGGCATCCACCAGAAGAAACTTCTTTGTCACTGAAACTGGTGTTCTTCGATAGACTACTGATGCTAAACCAGAACATGACCAGAAAGGTCTTTGAAAAACACTTTTGCTTGTTTGGGTTTTTTTTAATTATTAAGAGCAGTTATCAGGTGATTTCAGTGTTCTGAAAAGTTTCAGTATCAGTTCAGCAACACATAAGCAGGTGTAATATAGTTACTAGGCACCTAATTTCATCCCTGGACAGTGATGATGAAAATTCTATATTTCATTGCTTTGTTTTACAAACATTTAAAACCATACAACTACTTAAGAAGTGTGCGTAAATCATACTCAGCTGACACAGAACATGGACAATCTCTGTTCCTCTTCCGCAAGCACTTTGCTTGCAATACCACAGCTCCCAACAAACAACATAATTAAGTGGATTATTCCTACATATATTGTGGCAGAATCCCTCTTCTACTTCAAGACTGAAGTAGCTTCTACCCAGTTACACTAGCAAACTTGTTTAAACTACAGTATAATCAGAATTCCCAATATCCTTCTAGAAAAGCATCATTCTGTTCCACATACTAAATACTAAGACAACTTCTAGCTTTATCCATGTTTTCATTCCACAGCATATTATGTTCCTGCCCCAGCAACATTTTTCCATCTTCTCTCCACCCCCAAAAAACCACCCTCCCATATGCTTCTTTAGAAACTTTCTCCTTTTGAGAATCTAACCTGAAGTTGCAGGTCAAAGCCTCCCCTTTCCATTTCAGTTCACATTTAAGCTCTCTCCCAGAACATGAAAATCAGAAGTTAGCAGATAACTAGTAAAATCCAAAACTTACACAGAAAACAGCATACAAACATCAGGACCGACATCCCTCAGATCAAGGTCAGCATGCTGGAGAATAACTCCATTGTTGGGATTACCGAACACTGTTAAAATTGTTTTTTACTGATGATAAGCACGCCTAACATCTTAAAAACCAGCCCAAAGCAAGGTCACGCATTTGTAAAACACCAGCCCTACCATAGGAAACAGAATTTTATCACAGAAGGCAATAACATTAAGGACTTCAGGCAGCACTGCAGATACCGTATGAACGTTAATTCCTGCCGTGAGTCTGTAGCAAAAAGGACTAATAGGAGCCTTGGAAAGGAGCATCAAGGAGAAAGACAGTATTATCTCTCTGAATCGCACCAGGGAGATCGATAACGGACTGTCACCCTACTCTTCAGGGGCTAACACTTTAACATGATGTTGAACGCCAGAACTGCTTGCTGAAATAGCGACAAGCATGTCACAGACCTGAAAGCAACACCTTAAAGCCAAGTCTGTTTAACAAAAAAGGTAAAGGGATTATCAATCCTTTTAAGGGATTGATAAACACAACCCCAAAAAGGTAGAGATTATCAGTTAGGAAAGAATCCAGTTCCTTTTAGTATCTAACAAAGCAAACATACAGATATGACAATGAGTTTAGTCAGAAAAACTTTTTTTAAAGCTTCATTTTGAGATAATTCATGACAATAATTAATAAATAAGGCAACCCTGTCAAGTTGTTGATAACGGGTGACTTAAAGGTATTAAACGTTATTAAATTCATCACAGTCGATGATTAGACAAGACTCCACAGCCCGCAGTGACTAAGGTGTCCAAGCACTGTACTCCTAACGGTCCTCCCGACCTCCAATGCTGAAGGTAACTTCTGGAAAAAGTGTATCGAAAATAACACACTTAGATCACATCATAGTCACTCCAAATGTTACTCGCAGTAACTAGAGGAATTTAACAGCCCACAGCTGGGCTGTCACACAGCCAAGTCTCCCATTCAGGAGGGGTTCACGTTAGTACAGCAGTGCAAACCCATGACTGTAAAACACAGCTCCAGGGTCATCATCATCTCCTTTTCTCAAAAATTTGGGGTTCTAGTTAAAACGCAAAAGGCAAGGGCAGCAGATGACCCCCTTCCCCCAAAACCAGACACAAGAGGTGACAGCAGCCCAGCGAGACTCCAGCGTTTCAGAGGTCAGGGGCAGGAGAGGAAGCCCAGCTGCCAAAAAACACACAGCCAACAAGCACCTGACACACATACCCAACCTGCAGCGTGGGGCTGGGGAGAAAGTTTATTTATCCTTCTCCCCATTTAACTGGGTGAGCAGCCTCTCCCACACACAGTGCCCATTTTTCCCCCAAATCTGGGGCCAGCTTCTCCTCCTTCTGTGCATCTCCCCCCTTGCCCC
>NW_010106652.1:0-5024 GCF_000699245.1 Pterocles gutturalis | reverse complement strand
CACTCACGATTCCCCCAAATGGGAGGGGGGGGCGGGGTGAGTGCACCACTCCCAGATGCAGTCACGGGACGGAGATAACAGCCCGAGCGTCCCAGACCGGAGTGGGGAAAACGACCACCTGGCCGCAGCTAACGATCCCCCCAGAGAGGGAGGATCCTGAAACTCACGGAGTGGAGATAACGATTCGGGCGTCCCAGGCTGAGAGAGAGAGCTGACTGGGGTGTGTGTGCAGGAGGGGGAAAGGCCTTGGAAGAGCGATGCCGAGCCAGGAGAGAGCACCGAAAAAACGGAGCGGAGGCAAAAAAGAGAGCACTCTTCCGGGTGTTCTTACCTATATACTGGGAATGACGTGCATGTTATGGAATAAATCATTGGCTATTCTGAGTTTCAGTTTTAACATAAGGGCAAATCCTATGCTAGCAACCGGCTGTGCCTCTTTGCTTGTCTGCTGACCTTGGCAGCAGAACAAAACATTATTCTCTTATCAGCTCCTCTGAGCGTAAATCCAAAACACAGCCTCTCGCTAGCTATTTATGAAGAAGAAGGAGAAAAAAAAAACCTCACAGAGTTAACTTTAAGCAGTCTTTAACCCATGACAGGGAGTTTAACTTTACACAAAATCAAATTCCTTTTTCCTTTCAGTGCCGGGATTGGATAGGATGTCTTGAGTCACTGCTAGATATGCTGGTGTATGGCAAATGTGCAATCAGTACTGTGAGGAATTTTAAGTTTAGTTTAAAAGATCATTTATATAATTTTCCCTAGAAAAGTTATGTAGATTTTAATTTTCACTAGGAGCGTCTATGGAGCAGGGATTTTTACCTCTGTTTTTTTTCTTTTGAGTGTAGTAGAGTTAGGCAGAACTGGAATCTTACTGGTCATTCTGTTTCATTCTGGATTGTATCAATAATGGATTTGTTAAGGGAAAGTGCTGGTAGTCATGTATTAGCCAAAAACATTGAACACTTAAGATTTGTGACCCTTGCCGTATTCAAAGACATTTCCTTCCTTGTTTCTTTGAGTAGGCATTTGTAGTAAAGCAGTAGGTACTTCAGTTGATCTTGAACCTGTTGTGAGATTCATGTTCATGTTGGCTTTGTTCACCTCTCCCCCTCCCAGACAGACAGGAGTTCCCCCCTCTAGGATTCGTGCTGCTGGGCTCCCTGTGATCAGTGAGAGTTTCACATTCTTTAGCCATGCAGGCTGAACTGACACCTCTGCCTGCAAAACTAAATCATCCCTGCCTCTCTGTTCAGCCAGCAGTCGTGTTTCCTTTTTGACCGCATTGTCACAGTGAAGTTGCAGGTGATACTTTGCAGCTGGCACTGTTTGGGCATTATGTGCTTTTGATACGAGGAAGGAGAACAGAGTGTTCATTTTCTGTTGTAGTTGCTGTTTACTGGGGTCTAGCTCAAATGGGAAAAAAGTCAATATTTGACCAACGATAAAGGCCAAAAAATGAAAGTGAACTTTTAAGAACCAGATTTTTCACCTTGCTAGGAGCAGGTAACAGGAAATCCTTGCTTATGTGCTGCTCACAAGATGTGGGGAAAATAGCAGCCCTTCTGTTCAAGGGAACAGAAGAATGGTTCCTTCTTTCTATCAGGAGGGACATGTATCACTTCAAAGACAGAGGGAAAGGGGCATTATGTAGCTCAAAATTGTTATAGCACTATATATTACTGATGTAAAAGAAAATTTATGGATGGTTGCAGCTTCTTCATTAGGATATGTCCTCCCTCCTGTAAGTTTTTAAGGACTTTATATCAAGAGAAGTAAAATGTATCTAAAAATCAAATGAGAAGCATTAACTTACTTGGCAGCATTGTCAGCCTCATCTGATCTGAATTACTGTTGTTTTCGCAGTGTGTCTGTGAGAAAATGATACCTAATTCAAAGTGATAACAAAGTTTGGGAATAGGGAATTGGGTGTTTCTGGTTTTGTTGGGTTTTTTAAGGTACTTATAAAATTAAGGAGCATGGGAGAAGTTGTTGGAGGAATTGGACTGGATGTGGAGAGAGGTATGAGTTACAGAATGCAATTTGCATCTGCTCTGACTTCCTAGCACTTTCAAAATCAGAAAAATTGTAATGTGAATGTTGTAAACTTTCAGAGAACTAACTCAAATCTTCATCTTTATATTCTGCTGAAATAATGAAAAAAATTCCTGTGCTGCAATTTGCAGAGGTATGAACTTCACCTTTGTGAAGCTTTGGCTTAAATTTTGGTGATTTGGATTGAATTCATCTAAATTTGTACATTTAGCCTTCATTTTTTTTTTTTTTTTTTTTTTGTGTGTGTGTAAAATACTGGGTATGTTCTGCTTCCAAAATTCCTAAAGCGACCATAGAAGATGGGAACCTAGCTGCACCTTGTAGATCATAGAATCATTGAATGGTTTGGGTTGGAAAGTACCTTAAAGATCATAGAGTTCCAACCCCCCTGCCATGGCCAGGGACACCCTCCATTAGACCAGGTTGCTCAAAGCCTCATCCAGCCTGGCCTTGAACACTGCCAGGGATGGGGCATCCACAGCTTCCCTGGGCAACCTGTTCCAGTGTCTCATCACCCTCACAGTGAAAAGTTTCTTCCCAATGTCTAAATCTACTCTCTTACAGCTTAAAACCGTTACCCCTCATCCTATGACTACACTCCCTGGTAAAGGGTGTTTCTCCATCTCTCCTGTAGCCCCCTTCAGGTACTGGAAGGCTGCTATAAGATGTCCCTGGAGCCTTCTCTTCTCCATGCTGAACAACCCCAACTCTCTCAGCCTGTCCTCTTATGGGAGGTACTCCAGCCCTCTGACCATCTTTGTGGCTCTCCTCTGGACTTGCTCTGTCAGGTCCATGTCCTTCTTATGCTGGGGACCCCAGAACTGAATGCAGTACTCCAGATGGGCTTTAATGAGAGCAGAGTAGGGGGGGTAGAATCACCTCCGTTAACCTGCTGGTTGTGCTTCTTTTGATCAGACTACTATGACTTCTCAAATATGATGGGTAGTGGCTTAGCAAGATGTCTTCAGCTTTCATGATGAAGCATCGTCCTCCTGAAATAATTGTATGAATTGTGCCTATTCAATGTCAACAGATGGTTTTTATCCCCTTTATAAGTTCTTCTAAAGTTACAATCATACTAGTTCCTTTATTTTGAGAGAATTACTAGTGCCTAGAAGTAGATGTTTGGCAAGTAGTTATTTGTATCAAATTGTATTTATACCAAAATGTTACTCATAACTACCTATTTGTATTTATTCAGTAATTTTTAGGAACTTTGTCATCTGCACAACAGATTTCCCACCTTTTAGTCCAAGGTGCTGTTTCTCATGTGTGGCAGGTGATGGACGTTCATGAACAAATGCTTCATACACTATTTCTTTCTTGGGCTTTTGATTACTATTGGAACTTTATAAAGGGGAAAAAGTGAAATATGACAGGAATGTTCTGTTGAGTGATTCTTCCAGTTAAGTTGCTGATTTCTACAGGGGAATGCCTTGTGAATAATTCAGGTAAGATGGAAGCAAGTGCCTTGCTGGCCGATGACTCAATGAAGAAATTGAGTTGAAACCAAAGCATCCTATGTAAAATGCATGATAGTCTTAGTGCTGATATTTAAGTATTAATAAGTTTTGTCCTGTAGGATAGCCATAGATGCAGTAAGGTTGAACCCCAAACAGGATTTGTGTATATTGCTTCTGAAGCTGTCACAAGTGCTCTGTTTTAAAATGAAACCAAGTGGATGGTCACTGTTGACTAAAGTAGCACCTGGCTCCCGGTCTTAGGCATGATGAATTGGCTTTTAAAAGAACATGGTGATAAAATTTTGCAGATGGGTATGGAATAACTATAGGGAAGAAGCAGCTACTCCGCTCTATGGTGCTCTGCTTCCTTAAGACTTAAAACTTCTTTGTGTACATAATCTAAGCGGGAACACAAGCAAGGTTTAATGGAAATCCAACATCTTTTAAAAATGGTCTATCGTAGCTCATGTAAGAAATACTCAGTAAATACGAACTGTTGTAATTTCGATATTTATTAAACAAATATATTTGTTGTGCAAATATGCCCCACTTGTGAATGTAGCCTGTAGATGCTTGAGTTATACGGAGGATAATGACTGTTATTGAAGAATCTTTGAAGAGTTTAAAAAGGTTGTTTAATTTCTGCATTTTTGTTGTGGTGCCAAAACCAGCTAACATGCTTGCTCTATGCTCCAAAGAAGTTTTTTAAAAGTTAATGGTCTATTATTCCATTATTATTTATCTGTTTCACTAGTGCTGTTTAGTAAGGCTAGAATTCATCCTGCAGTGATTGTGGCTATTGGAGGCCTCTCAATGGTACAGCTGTAGACTGTTCCTTTCACTTCTGCCTTACCATCACCATGGTTTGGTACACTGGCATAAGGACTTTGCTGTGGCATGTAAAATTTGTTTCCACATCCCAAGGCTGAAAATGTTGTCTAGTGCACAGTGCCATTCAATACCTCAGTGCGATACCTGGATAGCTACTGCAGCAGTTTCTTCCCGTTCTTAAGTATGTTGTCACAGAAGTGCTACGAGCACTGCTGATGGGCTAAGCTTTGGACAGCGGCAGGTCTGTCTTGGAGGTGTCTGGAACTGGCTCTACCGGACATGAGGACATCTCTCACAGAAGCCATCCCTGCAGCCTCTTCCCCTGCCCTCCCTCTCTCCTTTCCCCCTGCCAAACTTGCCACATGAAAGTAACACAGCGTACATGCCATTGCTGACAGCACAGATGCGGCACAAGGTTCCCAGGCCAAGACCAGCACACATGTGACACAAACAGCAGATCAAGGACAAAACAGCACTTTTATTGAATGCAGGGACAGGTGTGAAGTGCCATGTCTTGAGGGATCCGGGGCACCCACGGTGTCTTTGTGCTGCATGACTGGTGGGCAGACAGCCAGAATGGCCCAGAGAAGCCCCTGCAAGGGGCTGTTCTCAGTGCAGTCAAGGACGGTGAAGAACCCCTGGGGACCAAAGCCATTCTCCCCAAGGGAAAAAAAA
>NW_010106651.1:462-18547 GCF_000699245.1 Pterocles gutturalis | reverse complement strand
TTCCCTTCACCCCTTTAATTCCCTCCCTATCCCCAAGAGGGGGGGGGAGGGTGAGCGTGCAGCTGTGTGGTGTTGGGTACCAGCCAGGGCAAAACCACAACACCACCCTAGAGAACTGCTGGGTGTGCAGAGGGTGTCTGCAGCCTTCTCACTCCACCTGGGAAGGGGATGGATGGCTGCTCTCCGTTAGAGGGCAACAGGACATCACGCTCACAGGCAAATTACTATCTGGAACTGCTTTCTAATGGGAATACTCTGAGCAACCTGGTCTAGTGGGAGGTGTCCCTGCCCATGGCAGGGGCGTTGGGACTGGACGATCCTTCCAACCCAAACCATTCTGTGATTCTATGATCTGTCACAGCTGGCTGCACTTTGGACGGATTCTTCCCCAGGATGGGTCAGGGAAGGATCTCTGATTTGCTGCCTCGTAGTCCCCTGCAGAGAAACCTCTCTCTGCCGATGAAGTCTGGGATGGCTCACTGGGTATGTGAGACACAGATGATGTGAATACCCCCTCTCATTTTCCCCTTGGATTTGAACAAGGGCAAGACAAAAGGGACATCTTAAATCAATATTTGGACTCTATAGGTTCACCAAATCAACCCCTTCCACATCACAAGTAACTTCAGCTGGCTTAACTGTCCTTGCCTATCTGACTTGATGCACAGCTTTGACAGCCAGCTGAACATCCCAACCCTCAATCAGTGAACTGTTCCTGCTGCATATGTGGAGGTGATGGCGCGAGCAAGCCAGTGTACAAAGTTTCGTTCACCTGTCAAAATTATTGCCGCTGGATGTCACCAGGACTGTTGAGACGGGCTTGTTAATACCTCAGTGACTGAAGGAGGAAAACAACAGCATGGAAATGTATAAAGTCCTAAAAGGAAAAAAAAAACCCAATAATTAGAAGCCAAAGAGACAGGTCAGGAGCTAGCTGGAATTTTGGGTGAGCCATCCAGGCAATTGGTGTCTAGAGACCTGGTAGAAACAGGGGGGTCCCCAGAGCCAGGGAGGTCAAACAGTCACCTTGGTGGCTGCCCTGCCAGAAAAGATTCTGCACCGTCATAAGCCTATTAGCCGCAAAGCTTGTCAGACCAAAGCCACATTTGCATACAATAATTGCTTTATATTTTGTATGTCTTGCTTGAGAAGTTTGTGTCTGACTGAAGATACCAGAGCAAACAGACCCAGGAGAGAAGCTGTAACATGAAAGGTGATTGAACAAAAAACTGGGAAGCTGGAGGCATCCACTGAACCTCCCTTCAAACTACCTGAGCCTCACCCTGTCCCCAACATTTGACCAATATTATTGTCACTATGCACGGTTTTCCCTGTGTTTTCTCAGACCTTTCACAGAGGAGTAAGTGACAAAGAAAGAAAAAGAAGATTTAGGAAGGAAAATCAAGGAAAGGAGTTGTAATTTGCTCTTAAACTCAGGCTTTCAGATGATGACGTTCTTTTAAGGTAAATATACATTTACTTGTTTATTTGATAAGCTGAACAGAGCTTGTGATTTGTTGCTTGGCACTAAAAGTGTTCTTGGAGGAGGTTGTACAACATGGAATATTAAAGAAAAATTACTTTGGCAAGCAGAAAGTTTCCTGGTAAACACTTTCTCACTCAGTGGGAGTGGTACTTCATTGACCCAAAGTGTTTGCTTTCCACAGAGCAAAAGACAAGCAAGACAAAAGCCCATGAGACCATAATCTGCAGATCTGTTATATGAGAATGTCATGATGTAAAAGCTTTTTTCTGTTTGCCTGCTAAAGCTGCAAAGATTTGGGGATGCCCCAGGTAGTGAAATTTAAATGCCTAGTCATACACAGAGGAAATGAAATAAATTTCCATGTAAGTCATCTTCACTACAACAGAAGACAGGACAAGTCTATCTGCAAGATTAAAGATATCAGTGAGATGGCAGAGGTGTAGTCAAGTCTGATGAATTTCACCACCAATACTTAAGGAACCAATGGAACAAAAATTTGAACCATCAACTTCTTGATGGCAACCACCTCATGGAACAAGCAGCTTAGAGCTTTGGGAAGATGTATATGGAAATTCTCTCTAAGAAGGGAACAAAAGGAGCATTTGAAGTGTTGTAACTTAGGACCATGTTGGTCTGTTTTGATCTGGGGAAGAATTCTGGATCAAATTATTGAAAAAGCAATGTATAAAACCATAAAGTCTCTGTTGAAAACAAAATACATTTAATATTTCAAATTTGCATCAAGAGGTCCTGTGAGATGAAGAGGCCTCACAGTAGCTAAGTCCTTAAAAGGGAACTTTTACATTTTCCTTTACACATGCAAAGCATAAACGTGAAATGAGTTACTCTGCTGCTCTGGTATGCAAACTGCTGGCACATAAGATAAGAACCTGCTCGTGTTCAAGCGCAGAAGAATCAAGGCTAAAGCAGAATAATTATGTCAAGTGACTGGATATGGTAAAGTAAATACAACCAGCATGAACTGGAAAATGACAGGGGTGTTTTGGGTTGGAATGGCTCTCACACTTACTCTACCAGTGATACCATATAAGGGCAAGATTGCCTGGGAAATGTTATCAGAAATATCAGGGTTTGGATAACTAGAAACAAAACTAGGATGAAATGGGAAAATGTAATTAAAGAAGGACGGCTTATCTGAGTGGTGTTTGAGCAGAGAAAATGGGGTTTAAGGGCAGCAAAAAGGTGGGATCAAACTCAGAGAAGTGAAAAATAAGGAATAAAATCAAAGAACAATACTAAGTGAATCTTCTGGAAGCAAGAGAATGGACACCTACAGACATCACTGATGCCAACTGGTGCACCTAAATTCACCAGGCACTTGAGGGTCCCCCATTGGACAAACCATTGTACTTTATATCAGGTCAACATCTGCCATAACAGGGAACGACATTGTGTTGCGGTATTTATAGAATTGCAATTTAATAGTGTATCTAGACCTTAAATTGGATCTAGACCTTAAATGAGTTTTCAGAGCTATGATTAACAGTTTTTGCACATAGACCTCTGCATAGCTACCTAACAGTCAATATTAGCAGTGTGTTATTTTTGTTAATAGTATTATGGATTATTTTGGGTTCTTTACAGTACTGATTGATATTACTGGCTGCTTTGCTTATTACCGCAATGTGTGTCCACAAATCAATAAACACATTAGTTTGCCTAAATTACATCTCAAGTGTCCAATTGAAAGAGGAAGTATCAACCCTATGCTATGACATGGAAAACTGGTAAAAAGGGCAAACAGAAAACAAAAGACAAGATATACTTTGACCTTAACAAGACCTTTGATATTGATTTACATGTCATTACATAAAGAGAAAGAAAATATAGTTTAGACTAAAGCTCCATGATTCCGTTGAAACTCAGAAAAGATTCAATTCACATCTCACTTTGATATAAAGAATTGATATCAGGTAAGGGCCCCAAGGGCTCCCATGCTGTGTGAGGTGATCTCTGTTTTCATTGTTTACTTGTGCAGTTGAACAGGGAGTACATTTCTCAAAAATTTTCTGGCACCAAGCTGGTTGAGGTTCCACTTTGTGTAGGGGATGGGACTGGAATTCAAATAAGAGCCTAACAAGTTGGAAATGTTATCCGGGCTAATAAAAGATGAGACAACAGAGCAACAAGGTGTATGAACGTGAATTGGAGGATAGCAATCTAGAACACAAGGTGGCAGAAATGGACCTGGAGGTTTAAAGTAAAGAAAAAAAAAAAAAAAAAAAAAAAAGGCGAGTTTTGCTCTCGATATCATTCCTTCATCTTTGGTGTCAGAGGTAGGATGTGGAAGATCTTCTGCTTCCAACATCAGGGATTTTTTTTCAGTTCTAGGTTGACTCCCAGCTGGCATGTTCTCCCCCTCTAGGCCACAGTTTTTCTATTTGTATGGTAAACACATTTGACTGCTTAGTTTGAGCTGGATGGATAAGAAATCAAACCTGGAAGAGCCTCAGTGTGCAACAAATGGCCCTAGGCTATCGCTGCACTGTTCACATAGTGCTGATCACAGACTTCTGCCCTTATGCTTTGGGGTTTATGAGCCGTTAGCCCTGTTGTGTTTCTTAGCCTCCTTGTTTCCTCTCTGCAAGCAGCTGCAGCCTCCACAAAACCCCATCCACAGCTGTCACCACAAAACTGATCTCTCCCAGTGCTCTGCAGCTGTACTGATTCAGTGAGGGACAGGATTCCCTCCCTCCTAAATGTAAGCAAGACACTAGCCAAAGATATCACAATGTTAAAAGCTGAGGACAGGAAAAGAGGGTTAGTACCTATTTCTTTTTGCACCTGCAGGTTGTATATCCAGGAGCTTTTTGTGATGACTTGTCCTTCCTGACAGTGGACATGGGGAGAAAAGCTTGTCTGCTGTTCTGGGAGCTGATTGCTAAATAGCTTGTTCAGCTGCTCATTTTGGATACAACAGAGCAGGATTTAGCTCTCACCACCTGAGCAGCTCACTGTCAGGCTTTCTCCACCAAGCATAACTGAAGTGTGTATGAATTCAACAGTCCCTGTGTCCTCAATGGCCTGTGGTGCCCTGTTTCGTTGCTGACCTTGCTTTGAGTGTACCTGTATCTCACTTTTCCATGGTTCTCTTTTTACATACATTTATTTCTTCTCCTCCTCACTGTCTCCTGCTTACTATATTTTGTATGAAGGTCCTACCATGCCCCAACATGTACCAGGCTGTGAGGGATGCCCTCGACCCTCTTTACCAAACCAGCAGCAGTGTGGTGCAGGTTCCAATGGAGATAAATTCCTGAGCCACAGCCGGGCCAAGAACTCCTCTAGTTTCAAACTGTTCTCTGAAAACCCACAAGTAGCAGAACACAGTGAGCATCAATGCAAATGAGCATTCAAGGTTGCTCCTTGAAGTAAAGAGATTTTTTTACCTATGGCAGATCTTTGGAAGAGCCCAGTTTAAGCTCTCCATCCAGATAGCTATCCCCTTGAGCAGGGACGCCTCTCAAGGTTTGAGATCCCTTATTGGAGACAGAGAAATCCTTCCTTGTTCAAGACAGAGAGATATCTTACTTGCTACAAATCCTTGGTAAGTGACTGACAGCATGCTGGATTAATGCTAACAAAACATTACTAATCAATGTAGTTACTTACTGTTAATTATTTAAACTTATAAATAGTGCCATAAGACATAAACTGTTGACCAAGTCTAGGACGAAGTCTGGATCAGGTCATACCTAGACTCCTCTCTGAGAAGGAGTTTAGAAAGCAAGGGGGTCCACTCTGAACCTCATGACTCAATGTGAGGGTCTTCCTTACCCTTCTAGACTTAGACATAAATCTTTGACCAAGTCTGGGACTAAGACTGGACTCAGACGCACCTTGGCTCCATAAGGAGTGTGGAAAGCAAGGGGGTTTGCTCTGAACCTCGTGACTCAACGGGAAGATCTACCTTACCCTTTTGTGTCTCTGGTCCCTGTGTAAATCATTCTAACTTTCTTTTCCTTTGTATTGATTTTCCTTTGCCATTGAACTTTGTTAAGTTGCAGTTTTACAAATTCATATAAAAATCACTTTTGCTAACACCTTTGACAGTGATCCTTTAAGCCATTTCAACCACTCATTCTGTGACAAATTGGTGTAGTTGGCAGGATCCTAAATCAGCTTCTGTGACAAATTGTCATTGTTAACAGGATGTTAAACCATCCCTGGAGGTGTTCAAGAAACATGTAGATGTGGTGCTTAGGGACATGGTTCGGTGAGTTAGGTGGTGTTGGGCTGATGGCTGGCCTTGATGATCCTTGAGGTCTTTCCCAAACTTAATGATTCTATGATTCTGTGATTCTGTGATTCTGTGACACAGGCAAACTGAAGAGAAAGGTAGTCCTTCTTCCAGTTTTGGTACCGATAAAATACTCCAGAATTTCAGAACACAGGACAAAGATGGCAACTTAAATAAGACATGGTCAGTAAATGCACTTTAATTTGGAACAGTAGGTGAAACAAAGCTGTCAAGCCCACATCGCTGAAGACCACAGTTCTGAGCAAGACCAATGTATTTGTATAGGCATGATTTGTGAGACATCAGTTACACAAGGAAAACAGAAGGCTGTGAGAATTTATTTACTATGCTTCTAAAATAATTTCTGGTTGCTTCAAGTTCAGTTTTGCCTGATTTTTTTCTCTCTGCAGATTCATTTTGGGATGACTGGTCCAAAGTAAACTTCCTCATAGACAACAAATACTCCCAGTTCATTACATCCCATTGCTGAAGAGTAGGAGATGAGTTTCAGTTCTCCTGGTCTGAAACATCTATAATGCAGACTAATTGCTACAAATTCCTTTTGTTATTAGTTGACAAAGGGTGTCTTGGACATCTTATTTTATATTAAATGGTGCCAAGTGCCTCCATACAGGCTGCTGCATTTATACTTGGGTCTCAACTAACGTAGAAGATCTCCTTCCCCTGTTGGCATAACTAGTTCAGATGTAGAAACCTGTATTTTATATACCCTCTTTTAGTTAGACACAACTATATTTTTTTATTTCTTTCAAAAGTCTGTTCATTGATTTATGAAGAAATCCATATATTTGCTTTTCCCCACCTTCATCACAGAAAAGCACTAACGTAAGCACGTGTGCTTAGATATCATTGATATTAGTGTGAATAACTGGATACTTTCCAATACCAGAAACTTGTAAAAGAGTTGTATCAGTTTCAGCCAGGAAATATTTTTTCCTTACCAATCATTTTTCTGCAGTTCATTAAAGAACAGAGTGTTCCAGGTTCTGCTTCCTGGACTGTGTGTACATTTTCTATCAGATTATGTCTCATTCAAAGGGAAAAACATTACAGGATGCAGAAACCAGAAATCTATGCCTTACTTTACAGTGCTTTTTCTCAGGGCCTTTTTCATTCAATTAAATACCTTCTCTTGCCTTTTTTTTTTTTTTTCCATCTAGCCCTATGATTTCTATATGTCACACTATGGAACAGCTCAGCTTCAGCGAGATGTGTGGAAAGCCCTTTCAGTAAAGATACGTCGTGAATGGGTATGTAATATGCCCTCTGGTTGTGTAGGTTAGATTCATCTTTTATCAAGTAGTTTCCCATTTCAGAGTGTTGTAACCTCTACGCTATTACAAAAAAAAACTGTGGGAAGCTGCTCTGCAAAGAAGCTTAGCTGTGGCCTAATGCAGCTAGTTCAGTAATTGTTATGAATCAAACTGCAATTAATCAGCAATATCATTTCCAAATCATTCTTCGTGCTGGGATACCATGATTTTAAAAGGAGATTATCTTAATACTTCTTTTCACTGCTCCGGGAGTTTTTCATTTGCTTACTGCAACCAGGCCAATAGAATGTTCCATGCGGGACCCACTGACTTGCAAAACAGATTTTCCTGTTTTCTTCTACATTTTAACACACTTTTCAGTCTCAGCAAGTTCAAGGTATTTTTTTACCAACTATTTACCATTACAAGAAGACCAACCTTCTTTCTGTACCGTCTACAATAAGTCTTTTGTATACTCCTAACTCAACTCCAAGAGAAGGTTAAAATGCTTATATATGGAATGAATTTAGGGCTGACATTTTTTTTAAAGAATCTATGGCAAAAGTCCAGACATTGTCATGGCTATAGTTAGATTAGAGAAACACCTTTTCCCGGCAAATACATGTAGCAAATAAAAAAGTGTGCACTAAAAACTTCAGTTGTTTTTATAGCGTCTTTTAGACAGAGGTAGTTATGGCCGAAGTCGTTAACCACGTAAACTGAAGCTGAGCTCTTAAAACCATTTAAATCTGTGAGTTAGAAACAAATATCTCCAGATCATCATTATATTTGAGATATCTATATTAATTTGGAGTCTCTATTGCTTTGTGTCATTCATTATTAGTTAGAAGGAAAGGAATGTATTTTCCATTTCCTTTTTTTTTGTTTAAATAGTTCACTCAGTAAATTATCTATACTGAAAGCCAACCTGAATTCTGAGAATTTTGGTTTGCTTGCTCTGTTTCCTGTTGGCCAGATTTATTTCAAATAATTAATTTGTTCTAAAACATCTGTTGGGCATAACTATGCCTTATTTGGTTGCACCAGACTCTCACAAAGGAAGACATATCTGAAAAAAAAGGGATGTTCCACATGAAGTTTCCATGCAGTTCTCTGTGTCCACTTTCTTTGCATCCTTCCATATTGCTGTTAACATTCACTGTTAGACTAGCTCAAATGCAAATGTTTTCACCATTGAGTTGTCCCAAGAGGTGGAATGAATTTCAACCCAGATTTATTTTCTGAAGCCAGATCCTTGATGCCCCACAATATAGATTTAGAAAATGTTTGTAATTAATTACTAGATTTAAACTGTACCTGAAGTGCCAATCTGTATACAGTTAAAAAAGAAAAATGTCACATTTTCACATTGCTCAGCTTTGACATATTTCAACAGAGATCAAAAAGAGCATGAAAGAAATGTGTAGATGTGGTGCTTAGGGACATGGTTTAGTGGGTTAGGTGGTGTTGGGTTGACGGCTGGACTTGATGATCCTTGAGGTCTTTTCCAACCTTAATTTTTTAAATTGTTCCATTATACTGTGCTTATGTACATGTACTGTTGGTACATTTAGTTTTGAGGTTTTCTTCTTTGGTTATGAATAGTCACGTAGGCAGAACTTTCATGTTTCACAGTGGAATGAAAGGAGAATTAATGCAATCACTAGGGCAACCACTGTATCATCTGGGCACCACCAAAAACTGAGTTTCTTTAATGGGGTAAATCCCCTGTGGAGGATCTAGACCCAGATTTTTTGCTTCAGGATGAATACTTTCATAACTTAGCTGCGGTCCAAAGGGTAGGTACTAGCAGTAGGTTAGCAGCAAAGACTACAATTCATGCCTTGCAGTTGGTGCTGTCTCCATTTGTTCGAGATATTTGGGGTTTGTAAAAGCAAGGGAG
Source organism: Pterocles gutturalis (assembly GCF_000699245.1). Taxonomy (NCBI): domain Eukaryota; kingdom Metazoa; phylum Chordata; class Aves; order Pterocliformes; family Pteroclidae; genus Pterocles; species Pterocles gutturalis. The sequence continues at coordinate 9,623 of NW_010106651.1, read as the reverse complement.
TTCAGAAAAAATTATATCCCTGTGCTCAAAATATTTAGAAGTATCTCATCTCCTTTCACAAAAGGGGAAGCATGTAGAAGGGATGTGGTTGGACTGATTGTGAGTGTGCTTAGCTTCTGTTTCATGTGCTTTTAATTCAGCTCTTGTACCTGAGATCCCTGACTTCCAATGAAAAGAGTGACTACTGGTTACACCTGCCTCCTCCACTGATGGCTAGGCAATGAGTCTGGAGTAGATGTTAAACTTCTTGACAGCCAACGTAAGGGAATTGAATCTCGCTTCAAATCTGGCAGTCAAATATTTATTCAATAAAACTAGCAAATCAGCACGTGATGAGTGGGGATTTCCTAATACGGTGATTATAAGAAGAGATAGATTAGCCAAATAAGATAGACCTGTATTTGCCCATGCAGAAAAAAAAAAAAAAATAAATTATTTTGCTTTTTATTAACAATATTTTTTTCAAGTAACAATATGCTAGGATTGTTATGTTTCTAAATTCTGTTGTGAACCAAATAAGATAGACCTGTATTTGCCCATGAAAAAAAAAAAAAAATTGGTTTTTATTAACAATATTTTTTCCAAGTAACAACGTGCTAGGATTGTTTGATTGATTGGCCATCATTCCTTTAAAGAAGACTATTTCTAACTAAGAATCAGACTAGTACTTTAGAACAGATGTTTTGTCAAACAAATCAAAACTGTACTGGGAATTAAAGGATTTAACCTGGCTAGTCCTTGAAAGCAGTGACAGTGACTAAGATGATTGTGCTGACAATTTTATCTCTTGTTTTATTAATTGCCAAGATGATCTCTAGTCTTGAAAAAAAGTTAAAAGCCACTACTCTTTATAATTTCTTCTCCTGTGCTCTGTTTGTAAGGTGCTGATTTCTCTAAGGAAGAATGCAAGAGTAATGAACTCCTGTTTACAAGTCATAAGAAGTTAAAAATCTCCCTTTTCATTTCAAAGCAAGAGATCAGGAAATTCAGAAACTTTTCCTTCTTATTTTGTTGGCTATATCCAAATATATTTAAACATTAAATCTATTTATGAGAGAATTTGTCTGTGGCAGAAGTGAAATAACGCTGCCCCAGGTAACCGCAATACTTACTCACAGTAGATTTAAACTTACAAGTCACTGACATTACATTACATATATAGGCACAAAAACCTCAGTAACAGCCACTAGAAGGACAGGACCAAAACAATCTCAGGACTGAGCAGAAGTCTCTTTCCAAATCTAGCTAGCAGGCGATGGTTTGGGTCTTTCTCAGCTGCTCCTCATCCCTTACCACTGCAGATCTGACCAAGCCCTGTTCGGTGGAGGCTTAAGCTCATCCAGCCAAGTTGACACTTATTAAATCTCTAACAACGATTTTAGCCTGCATCTGGTGGAAGATGAGTTGAGTTGGGTGAAAAAAAATTAATAATGTTCCTGTTTGCAAAACAAAGTTAGTTAAAAGGGTCAGGTCTGCAAGGTGTTGTGCAACAGCTAGGAAAAACTTCTATACAAAACCTGTGACACACAGAACAGCATGAATTTTAAACAAAGGCACTAATTAAGCTGTCATTAACTTCAGCTGAACTGAAGAACTGAAGAAACTGGAATTTTGCTTTCATTGCTTGAGCTCATATCAGCTTCTTGTAGTCCAGGCTTATATAAGGGCTGGAAGCAGAACTTACACAGTCAAATCCCTCAAGCTGGTTTTTTTTTTTTTTAAAAAAAAAACCTTCCTTAGGTTTATCTTTAAAGAAATACATACATTTGCAGAAACCTGTAGAATCGATTTTTTTTTTTTAATTACCCCACCCCTTCAGGTAATCCACATGAGGAAAAGGGAATTGATACACTAAATTGTTCTTTGTACCATGGTCCCGGATGCCAGTTTTATTAATCTTTGTTTTCTTCCCAATTATTTTACCCACAGACCATGAATTGTAGCATATCTGACAGACATTCTTTATAGAACAAATGGATTTTGCTATTTAAACAGGTGTGGCATGCTTTAAAGAAATACTTTCGGCAGTATTATTTCATTTTAACAGTACAAATAGAGCTCTGGTGACTGTACCAAATTAATGAAAATAACTGAGTACAGTGGAAGGGGTCAAATAATGGAACTATCTCCCAGGATATTGAGTATCGAGAGATGTTAGACTGCGTCCCCTCACAGTCAATAGAGAGGTAGTCTTAATAACTACGGTAGGCAGTTTATTAAGCTTTCTAATGGTGATAACCCTGGTCTCATCAAAGTTGTCACAAGCACTTCAGACAAAAAAGCACCTTTGCCCTTATCTTGGAACATGCAAGGATGTGGGAGACCTTATCGCAAGAAACTTCCCGGAGTGCTGCCCGCTATACAAATAAAGAACAAAAGCGGCTGTGTTAGAAAGGAATTATAATCCAATATTAAAATGCTGGCAAGAGCATACAGCTGTAGAAATACTGCAGAAAACACGAAAGAAATGAAACTGTATTGAGTTGTACTATGGACAGCAACCTCGACCCAATATTAGGAAAATGGTGCTCGGTGTGTAAGGCATCATAGCAAAGGCGAGGGTGAGGAAGGAACTGCAGGAAAAAAATGAGGAGATGAGCAGATGCTTTATGCCTTCTGAAAGCCACCAGAATTTGAATTATTGTGTTTGAATAGAACAAAGTTGGGTGTTCAGGATCTGTCAAAGCTGACTGTGATATTACCTTAGAAATGAGTGGAAGCAAAGATTCTGCAAAAAGGAAAGGTGAGCTGAGTGATGGACAAAAAAGCAAACCCATGCCACAAAACTCTTGAGACTGAGGGGGGGAAGATGTACATGTCTATAGTCATTCTACAAGTAAGTTGCTATTGAGCAACACATGGGGGGAATTTTGTATATAATAATGTCTAGTGCCACAGCCTTTCGACTTCAGTGAGATCATGCAATATAAATTTTATTTAGCAAAGGGAAATTCAGGAACTACCTGGGAGAAAATATCACTGTGCTGCCCTGTGTGCAGGTCATTCTGTGCATGGCTGTGAAGTGAGTTGGTGTCAAGCGTCTCTGCCTCAAAATACTTATTCCATTCTTTTGTCAGAGCCAGAAAAGCCAATTGCAAAGCAGCCATCCCTAAACTTGAGCTTTCAGTTTGTGAACACAACATCTTGCTGATCAGACTACAAGTATTTTGGCCAAGTCAAAAAGTGCTGCAAAAGGACAGGCCTTTCATCTTCTCTTTTCCCTTGCCTCAGAGACAAGGAGAAAAAAAAAAGAAAAAAAAAGCCAGAACAATGCAGTTGGATTGGTTCATTTTCAGCCACCTGTTTTCCAAGAAAAGTTCTTTCTTCTATAATGCGCAGCCCCAAAGCTGATGTCATTTATCAGCAATAAATATTGACAAAGAAGGAGAAGGGAACGCACATATATATACACAAACTTAGAGTGAGGAGAGCCTCTAACTCCTGCCACTCTTCCTAAGATATAGAAGGATCCTGGCTGGACAAAGGTAATGTATGCAGAATTTAATTTTGGAATTACAGACTTTCTCCGTAGAGTCACTCAGTCAGTATTGACTGGGCACTGTGTTACAAAGGCTAACACAGTTAATATCTACGTTGTACCAAATGTGATAATGAAAAGAAAATGCCTGCTTATAATAATCCCAGAGGATGAATTTTAAAATAAATTATATCTTCTGCTTATAAAGCACAGCTTCCACCTGTCTGGGTGAGAAATAGCTTCAGTGAAGTCTAATTCCCCTGTTTCTTTAGATCAAAAGGTAATATTTTGACTCACTTTGTTCTGCAAATGTGAACATAAATTAATCCATTTTGCAGAGGGTGGTCAATCACAGCAAATGTTTTTCTAATGTCATTTGTATTATCATTATTTGAATTTATTTCACTTGGGTATTGGGATATAGCAGTACAGCTGAACTCAGAATTTTGCCATCTAGAAATGATAACTAAGTTTTCAGGTATATATGCTATTGAAATGTCTACTGTATCTTATAGTATGCAGTAAACTGACTGTTTTCTTAATGCAGAGTGCAACGTTTTTTTATAAAATGAAAGTGGAAGATGTAAACTCAGAGAAGGTAGAAAAAACTTAAAGTAACTGAAAAGACAAATATTCCTACTCTTACAAACTTTCAGACCTGCGATACCCTGAAAGCTTTGTCGGCTGGCAGAGAAAAGGCTTTGCTGAGGAGTGAAGCACCATGAGTAAACACAAAAAGCCTGGACTGTATTTTTCAAATAGAACTTTGTTTCTGGCTTTTTTGGCTATGGATTTTATTTTTTTTAAGTTTGAAGATATTTTAATGAAAAGTCAGTTTTCAAGCAGAGCTACCTAAAAGCACATTGCTAGCATCTGTCTTTTCAGAAGCACAGAAGCGATTTAGTGGCTTGAATACTATTGACCCGGAAGGATAATTGTATCTGGGAACTGTCGTCTTTTGACTTTGAAAGTAATGTTGAATCCATTTACTCCAAGGGACAGATTTGATTGTACAATCTGGCAATCGAACGTGTGCAGTAGTATTTTAATCATGTTTCATTCTGGAGCTAGAAATGTTTTATGTTTCCAGTTGTAGCACTTTTCTGGGGAGTCCCAGAAAGCTCTTGTTTCTGTGTGTAAGGACAGGATGACTCCTCGATGGCCAAAGATATCACTTCAGTTTAAGAATTTATTCCTCATTAATATGAGTGAGATCCCTGCCTCCACCTCATGCAAGTGATTTCCTTATGCAGTCATGGGGAAAAAAGTCAAAGACTGAGTACCTGAATGGCAGGAAGCCTTTGGTGTGATAGGATATGTCTTGTTGGTTTATATCATACAATGGAATACAGTCCTGTAGTAAATGATTGATCTAGCTGCAACCTGTCTAGCACTAGGAGTATTACAGTCACCAGATCACATTCACTTGGTGTTTTCATAGGCTGAATAGACCTCATAAGAGTTAAGATTTCTTAGCCCAGGCACAATGCCTTCATAATGTAATGTCCATTGGATCCAAACTCACATCACTGCATGGCAGTGTTATGCAACTATTTTTGTTAGTATCAGTCTAGGAATCAATACTCCAAGCTCATTACCTTGTGAGCTCCTGAAAGAATACAGCTCATCGTGCAGAATAACCCAACAGCTTTTGGTCTGAACTCAGACAACTTAGTTTTGCATTGCCACCATGTAAGTGAAAAGAGAATAGTGTTTTCACTTTTCCTCTTTTATTTAATTTCCCTAGAGGTAGGGTCAAGCTCTTCATACCTAGGAATCTAAAAAATAAAGAACTTACCTTGTCCCAACAGTGGCTTGATGGTCTTCTCCTGATGTATGGACTTATGTTCAAAGTTCATGAACACTTTGCTGTGAATATTGGCCCTGAGATCTTTTGTCTGGGTGTAAAAATCACATGGTGCATTTATATTCTCTGATTGACTGACCTCCAGTCTTAGTGGAAAGCCTTTTCTGGGTTGTCAAAATAATGAATATTTCTAGCTGTGCCTAAAGTTATTAACATCTAAATTCAGGGGAAGTCACTCTCAACCTTAAAGCTAAATGGTGGCAAGAACATCTCTCCGTCAAGCCCTTCGCCATGACATTATACACCGTGTGTTGGAATAGTCCTTCTGCAAACTGGTGTGGGATATTCATGAGATGTGAACAAACATAAAAGGGGTCTCCAGCACAAAGAAATATGTTTTGAAAACTTCGTATTTTCCAGTGTCCTGACAAGCCTTTCCCAGGCCCTCTGGCCAAAGCTGGATTTTAGTTGGAAATTTAGCCCCAAACAAGTGTTATAAGTGGACCTGCTTGTGCCCAGTTACAGACCACAATGTACAGAATTTATCCCTCAGTGAAGACAAAAGTATCAGAGCTGTTGCACTGTTTATAAATAAAAGAGTCACACCAAAGCATCTCAGAAGAAAACTGATATACTTTCTGGGCTCCCATCATTATTATTTTTATTATTATAATTATTTTCCCTATAATAAGCAGCAATTTCCAACACCACAAATTCAGACTGGCTCACCCTTGAGCTCAAAGTTACTCTTCTTTGGGATTTTGCCACATCTTTACTCTTTACTAACTAAAAAGACATGGTTACCTGTATATCCTCAATAGCACATAGATTTGTATCCTTTGCTTCTTCTGACATGTAGAAAAAAATATCCCATGAATATGAGTGGGTTTCAGACTGTGTACATACAGTTGTATTTGTTCCTGTAAGTCATCTTAGCAGCCAGAGGGCAAGAGGTCGATCTGTTACAAGAAACATGTAACTTTATACTACTTACAGTCTACTTCAATGCAAGGTGGAGTCTTCTCTCTGCACAAGACCCGTGCACCATCATACACTCATTTGTGCAGTTTCAGCACGTTCAACTGCACTAGGTATCAACTGAAATAGTCTAATATGTGGCAGGCTTGACTTTGCAACAGTTTTGTGTCTTGCTTACATACCACATGACACCACAAACTTTACGCAACAGAGTTTAGTGGATTTTGAGTTTTGTGTTGTGTTTTTTCTCTGTAGAAATGGTTCTACTGACTGCAATCATTTTCCTGGCTGCTTTGCTACACCAATCTGATGGACAGGTAGGAGCATCCATCTATTCAAAAGAGCTGTATCTGAGCACATTGTATAGATATCTGACATGGCATAATCTGGTCTAGTGATCTCTAGAGCTTCACATCTCGGGGGTGAAATTATTGTTAACATGTCCTTTCCATGATAAAAATGAACTCTTGGTTTTCTCATATTTTTCTGTTAAAATACTTCTTCTGCTTATCAAAATATTCTACCCTTCGCAAGAATAACTTTAAAAATACATTTTCCCAAAAAATATGAACTGATGCTACTCTGAAATAGTTTAGCTAAGTATCAGAAATCTAGTCTTCCCCTCTCCTTAGAGAGGATTAATCTTGTCAGATATAGGTGGCTACTATGCAGATATTTGAATGTTAGCTATTTATCAAGGTCTCCTTTAGAATGAATGAAAAGAAATAAGTATTTCAGGGATGCCAATCATCTCTTTCTTTGGTGAACTATGCCCTAAGATGCTTGTTTCCTCTACCTGAGTGTAACAGCAGCCTAAAATAATTGTCTGAGATGTTATTTCTGCCACTGTAAGTGTCATAAGTTGTTTAAGAGGTACAAGATCTTGGGGTAGGTTCAGTTGACCAAGCTGAAGTGTCTTAGTGCAGCTTGAGACTCTCCAGAGTATTGAAGCCATTCATGGGCAGCTGGACAGACAGCTATACCTTTCTGGAGCAATAGTTTCAGGATACGTAGGGCTCTCTGGGCATTTCAAACAGCATTAGGTGCCATTTTAAGCCACTGGCTACAGCCTTTAGAATGTAGAATTTAGCTCTGAAGGGAAAGCAGTGGGATTCTTTTGTTACTCAGACATTTCAGAATCTAGTTTCTCTCATTTTATATTTTCCTCATTGACCATAAAAGCAAACCGAGATGACTTTTAGAAATGGACATCTATGGTATAGATATCTAAAAGTCAATAAGATGAACCAATGCCTAGAAAGAGACCATCACACCAACATCAGAAATCATCTTCCTGACTTAAACATCAAAGTATCAGTTGTCCAGATCTCTGTCAAGCTATCTCTACAAAGGAAGAAGAAAGAAGTAGAGAATGGTTTTTCCAGTCCTAAAAAGGAGTTCAGATTTTGTGGGATGAGCTACCTCTGCCCTCTTCAGTAACGACAGAGAGAGTGAAGGTGTCTAGCTTAGACTGAGATGTCTCATTTTTTAGACATTAAGTGGGAAGAATCCTTTCCTGAGGGATTTTTTAGTCTGAAAACTCCATCAAAAGCATTGCAACTCTTGTCTTCTGCAAGGACTCATGACCTGACACCACTAAGTAAGAGACAAACTAAATTATTCATTGCTTTCTTGACCTTGGTCTGCAAACAGTCCTAAGTTCTGATCCAACTTCACATACTTCCAAAGCTTACAAGTGATAAGAGCTAGAGAAATTTTTAATGCACACAGAAGTTCAAAGCCAGTCTTGAGATTTGGTTCCAGGGCTAAGCTTTCTCCATGCTTCATGTGGAGACATATGAAGGTAGAATTCCTATCCAAAAGTTTCATTTAGTGTCATGTCTCCTAATGAAAAGTGCAGTTCAAATCAGGGAAGCAAGAAAAAAAAAAAAACACCCAGCAATTATAAGAATAGAAGAACCAATAAAGGGAAGCTATGAATTTCCAAGAAGCTTTACTTTTACGAGAAGCACATAATTTATCTTGCTTATTAAATTTCTGATAACTGGAACCTTCATTGTTACTGTTTTACAGGGTTTTCAGTATAAACAAAAGGACATGTACTACTTTCCTTATTTTAAGTTTCAAAACCAAAGACAGATCATCGAGCAACACAATGAAATACGGAGATCGGTATTTCCCACGGCCAGGAACATGCTGAAGATGGTAAGCTATGCATTGCAACCAGCCTGCTTTCCACATCACTAGCAGAAGATTGTAACCTTCTAAACAATGCACACTCAGTGAACAGAGAGGGCAGAAAAGGTGCTCTGGGGTTGAGATGAAGAAACCAGAATCTTATCCCTTTGTTTCTGCAGGCTTCAGTCAAGCTAGAAAAACTCAGTTAAGCAACATAGGAACTGTTCCATGCCTAGAGTTATTTGTCTACAAGAACCATGAACACAGGTTTTCCCCAACCACATCTATTTATTGCTGTCAAACCTACGTTAACATAGGCTGCACAGCTCTCGCCTTAGTTTGTTCATTGCAATAGACAGCAACTGTGAGCCTGTTCATAGAAAGCATTTAAACCAGGGAAAAGAAAGAAAATGTAGTGATGGCTCTCGGATTATGGATAACACTCTTTAGTCTGTGGGATAAGCAGCTCCCTTAGAAGAACATGGACCTGTTGGACTGAGTTCAGAGGTGGCTGTGAAGATGGTCAGAGGGCTGGAGCACCTCCTGTCCAAGGACAGGCTGAGAGAGTTGGGGGTGTTCAGCCTGGAGAAGAGAAGGCTCCAGGGAGAAGAAATCCTTTACTGTGCGGGTGGTGAGGCAGTGGCCCAGGTTGCCCAGAGAAGCTGTGGATGCCCCATCCCTGGAGGGGTTCAAGGCCAGGCTGGATGAGGCTTTGGGCAACCTGGGCTGGTGGGAGGTGTCCCTGCCCATGGCAGGGGG
>NW_010106651.1:0-431 GCF_000699245.1 Pterocles gutturalis | reverse complement strand
CGCCGCTCTTTAAGGTCCCTTCCAACCCAAACCGTTCTGTGACTCTATGATTCTAAAAAGTGAGACACATGCCCTGGATGAAGGAAAGACAGTGCAAAGCAAAGGTGGAGCAGAAGCATGAGCAGCAGCCTGTTTCTGAATCTCACATTGTCAGGGGGCAAAACAGACTGAGATTTGCATTGTTCTTTGTCCTCAGCTGAGCTTGCTTTGCCCATCACTGCTCCCATCCCTGTCACCCCTGATATTCTTTGTTATCCTTATCCCTTGGGCAGATGAGCTGGTCAGTGCTTTATGGTTAAGTCTGTACAGTAAAACTTGCAAACTCTCCCCATGTTCAAAGTTCAGCTGGTGTCTATCACTACATCTTGGCTCCACCTGGGCTGAAACTTGGCCTTGGTGCAGTGCACTCTGCAAAAGTTAATATTATATTG
>NW_010106650.1:18763-42259 GCF_000699245.1 Pterocles gutturalis | reverse complement strand
ATTCTATGATTCTATGATTCTAAAATAAATAACAAATATTTAAAAAAGAAATAACAAATACAGAAATACATACTGGTTGTCTCTCCTACTGTGTTGATTGCTTTCTGTTGAAATTATAATTTGATGAAGAAGAATATTTACAGCCTGCTTTGATCAAATGCCATGATGCACAGGAGTGCTTTCAGGGCACCCAACTTCCAATCTGATTCCCTAAAGTAACTGCCCTTTAGTAACTGGTGGCTGTTCATGGCAAAGACCTTCCTACATTTTATTGCTCAATAGACTAGTCAATTAAGACAGCAAACTGGTAACGAAACTCCACATTTTAGCCATATTCAGAAAATCTTAGGGAACTTTGCATAATCTCCATGCCTAGATAGATTTATCCTTGTTAGCACTTGGATTACGTTTCTTTGGTTAATCTTTTTAGACAGTAATAGCTAATGTTTACAGAGCTTTCACGTGAGGACTTGGATTTATGTTACAGTTTTCATGTTTTTACAGTTTCTTGTGGCTATTGATAGAGCAGATGGGCAAGTATGGGTGGTTTCACTTGATCCATGGTGGAATGAGCATGCAAAAGGCTTAGGAAATGTAACCAAACTTGGGGTGCAGATAAGTGACAATGCTGGTACAGGAATAATTCTCCAGCCAGCAGCCATAAAAGATGAATAGTACTCCTGTAAAGCTGCCTTCATGTTTTCTTAAAATGTTGAGGGCAAGAAAGCTTTCTGACACAGGCATGAATAAATGGTAATACTGGCCTCCTGATGGGCTGGATTCTGGTACCCTGAATCACTTGAAAAAGCAGCTTGGTCAGTGGATTGCTCTCAGGGGAGTTGCTCATGGAGGGAGCGTTAACTAGAGTGAGGGAGGGGATCTGAAGGTCACCGTGTAGAGCAATGGGCCTTTGCCATCTAGACTACGCAGGGTTGGTGGCTCTTAATCTGTCCCCCCAATCCCTATCCCCATCTCTCTGAGTTTCTAGCTCTGCTGGCTATTGCGGCTCATGGATCTTCCAAGGAATTAAGGCTCCTTTCCAGCCCTTGGTGACCTCCATTTCCTTCCCCTGCCTGCAGCTGATGCTGCCTTTGTGTCCATCTTACGCTCCTTACCCCACCTCTGAAACAGACAAGTATCTGCGCTCTTACCATGGGGACAGCTGGCCCATCGCCACCAGAACTTCACAGCCTTTGGTGTGGAAACCTTTGCTTTCTCAGACAGAAATCTCCCTGAGACTTATTTCCCCTATTCAGGAAGTGCAGATGTGCCCCTGCTTGAGCCAAGCCCAGTGTGGTGACCCACCAGGACAGGCCATATACCCCGGCAGAGGAGGCACAGGGTGCCTGCATGGTAGCCCTCAGTGAGGGTTTTCGTGACTGTCCCTGAGCTCACAGCGACAGGGTGAGCTTCAAAAGGGGCAGGCAGAAGAAAGCTACAAGGTCTTTTACCAAATCATGTCCACTTTTTCTATTTTCCATCACGTAACAACTAAACCTTCTCACCTTGGCAGTGTCATATTGATAATGAATATTTTATTGCTGTTCTTGTTTTGTATGGCATTGCTCTCTTAAACCTTTGGTAATGTCTGTACACACACTCACACCCACAACCCCAAGTCTCTTACAGAATTTTCTGCTGAGATTCCCCACCAGCTAAAAAATTAGAGCCACCACCAGCTGTATCAATACATCAAAATGTTCAATGGGGTTTCTGCAGAGTTTGGAGCATTTTTTTTACAAGTGATGGGAATGAGTAGATGATAGCATTAGGGGAAGGGTAGAAATAATTAAAGAAAAGATCTTTTCAAAGGTCAGGGTAAGGTTAAAGGCCCTTAAAAGTCTAGAGAAAGACCAGCAGCTACAGGAAGTTTTAAGGACAAAGGAAAATAATTAAGCAAAGCTGAGGAGTAGATGGGGTTGGGGAAGGAGGAGGAAGAGGGGTATAATGTTGGATCACCTTCTGCACTGTAATTTAGTTTTTCTTCCCCAGAGGAGCACATCTGGTATTTTCTCTGTGAGCTGAACTGCTTGAGCTTCACCTAAAAATGTAACCCCTTCTCCCACCCCTCCCCTGATAGAAAATCTGCCATTTAAAAAGCCAAACTAAAATCTCTCTATTAACAGTTCTACTTGTGTTTGACCCTAAAAGGCTACATTATTTCCAGGGTAACCACTGGAGGAGTATTTAAAGCCAGCTGCAGTTGGGGCATTCTCCAAGGAGGACAGAAGGAAGCTCAGTGTTCCCAGCAAGCAGCTTCCTCACCTCCTCACCATTGTCCATAGTGGCCCTTTCTGGGTTTCATACTGTGAAAACTGGCCTTCAGAACATTTCCTTCCCCAGACAGCCAGTGTCAACTTTAGATAGACCGAGCTCATCTAGACTGACCTATCTGCTACTTTGGGCTGGTTTACTTAGTTTGATCCCTGAATTTAAGGTTTTCCTAATGACTTTGGCAAAGATGGTTTAATATAATGACTGGTAACATACTGTGCTGACATGCTGTTGGGCAGCAATTCTGTTTCCACAGCCTTATTGAAGTGGATTGACTAGGTAATGTGAATTGTCTTACACAAGGGACAAGCCCCTGTTCAAGACGACAGGGTTCAGCTCCTGTGAGTGTTACGTTATTTCTTCCCATCTGTCCAGCCACGGACATAATACCTTATGATACCTAAAATACGTAATGCCTAAGCAGCAAAACTCCACGTAAGCAGGGACATCCCTAAGGACAGAAAAGGTTAGGGTGATGAAATTGAAAGGCTGCCCACTTTTCCTCTCCTCTTTTCCTACAGCAGTGGATGCTGAAGCCAGTGAGACTCCTCCAGCTTTGAACCAGTATATCTAAGAACCAAATCTGGGTCTGCACTTGGCAGAAGCACAGATACAGAAACATTATGCACAGCCAGATCTGCAAATAAAGATCTGCTAGATTAAAGGGCAGATATACAGTACATGTTTTGCTTTCCTGGTAGCCTGGAGAGAACCACCCAGACTTCTAAGTTGTGTACGTATACTTTCAAAAGGGCAAAAATGTTGCTTTCATAAATTAATTTCACACACTTTACAGAGATAAAAATAATCACTGTGACATTTTGTTTGTCTTCCTTTTTTCCTGTGTGCAAGCAGCCAACTCTCAATTACTTACAGCCCTAAATTTGTTCCACTCAATTGTGAAAAGCCCCCGCAATATTCAACAGGAGGGGAAGAATTCTGATTTGTGGAAAGTCATCATGTTTGCAAAGAAAGCAAATTTCCTCCTCTCCCAATATGCTGTATATACCAGCCAAAACAAGACTCTTATAGGGAGTGCCAACTGGTATGAATTCCAACCATTTTATGTATTATATATTAATATTATAAAAATATGCACCCCGATTTTTTGTAACAAGAGAATTTGTTGTGGCAATATCTGACACCACTTCTGAACTGACGTAGATGTGACAGCCTAACAAAAACATGCCTGCCAGCATGATGGCATTGGTTATGGATACAGAATTGCCTCGAGAATTCATGGGGTTCCGTACTGGCTTTTCTTCAGTAACAACCATATCAGACTTGCTGAGCTTTTATCTAGCTACTTATTACACTAGGTCTAAAAAAAAAATCAAGTTCAGATTATTTTTCTTCTTATGCATTGAAAGTAAGAGAAACTTCACATACACTATTTTCTTGTTAATTTTTTTGCTGATAGATGACTGCCCTGGATACTTCTGTTGCATTCAGAGAAGACCCTTCATTTTTCCTACAAAATCTCATTTCCATTAACCTCCATGAGGGGAGATGTCGCATAGGAATATGTTCCTTGTTCAGATCCTTCTTTGTGGTTTCAGCATGCAATGAAGGAAAGCATTACATGAATTTGGTGAGGGCTCTGGATATCTCATGTGTGTGCGTGTGGAATACCCACAGACTGCAACAGAAGTCTGGGATCAGCACTCGGGTGTTTGTCAGGTTAGCTGAATACAGAGTCAGGATACAGCACTGGCTGTGATCACACGTGGAAGCTGGGAAGAAAGCTCCTATTCTGTGAAAACAGGCAGGGACGATAGGAGAGAGCAAGTGCTGATTAACACCAAGAGCCTCTTCATTGCAATCCTTGTCTCCTGGTGTTTAAGTATACAGCAATTTAGAAGCGTTGGCTGATAGGGTACCTGAAGATATAAAATCAGATAATTATGTATTTTCTCATGCTTCAGTGGGTCCTGACTTATGGCAGTGCAAATCAAGACTGTTGCCACAGCAGTGGATATAAGTGGATGTCCTGCACAACGAGCAAATTGATGCACAACAGGCGTGAGTGGGAGAATGAGACACTTGCATGGTGAGTGCAGCCTTGTCCTTTCATTTGTCCTCCAGTCTCACGAATTGTCTCTCCAAGACTGGCACACATCCTGATTAGTGGGTGGTTATGACAGAAGTAAATTAGATGGTCTGTTTGCATAATTACCAAAAGGTATGACAAAGCCAAATGCTGCTGTCTTTACCCATAGTGGAAGCTGGTAGGAATAGCTTGCCTGGAGAGGGAAAGTTTGCAGGGCTCCAGGCTGCAGAGGCAAGTGTTTCCATGAGCCCATTAGGAGGGTCAGAGGGCCTTTTAAATTTCCCGGTCAGCAGTGCCAGGAAGCCCTGACCACAGCAAGGGCTCCCTGGGGCGTGGGGTGAAGCGTGCGGCCAGCTGCTGGCAGGGATTAGGAGGATCTGCCCCTGCCAGGTGCTGGTGTTGTGGCCCTTCACCAAACATTTTTGTGTGCTGATCACCTCCCACGTCAGAGACAGCTGTTCCTTCTCCTTCTTATCCAAACGCTTGCTTCCCTTTAACCTTTGGTTTCTTAAACTGCCAACTTCTGGGTCGCGGTCCTGTGAAGTAGATAGCCATCTCCTTGATAATCAATCACACTGATTTCAAAGAGCAACCTGCAAAATTTGGTGTAAAACACTAACTGTTCTGAGCCTTTGATGGTATCCTGTGCAACATTTTTCATTTGCAAGCCATTTTTCCTTTTTTTCAGCTTCCGTCTCACTTTCTGTTTCCTTTTTCTTTTTCCTCTCCTCCTCCTTCTTCTCCAGTCCCCCTCAAAACAGAAGTGATTTCAAGCTGTTTTCTGTCAGACCAAGGAAGGCTTCCCCGTAGACTCTCCTGTTAGATTCTGCTAGATCCCATCAGTGCCCCACTGATTTTTTTCACCTTTCCCTTCCAGGAAACCTGCTCCTTTGTACTGATTATAGGTACAAAGTCATCACACCTACAGGAGATAGGTGGTTCCTTTTTCTCATACCGACGGTATGCGAAAGTCATTTCCCCTTCAGCAGCATGCTATTAGCATTGCTCTTAGTATTGTTAATAGCAACTGTGCAACACGCATTGCAGAAGTATTGGACCTGGAATCAGGACCCCACTTCAGGCTAAAATTGCTTAAAAATACATGAACATCTGAAAACACAAGTAAGACACAACTCCACTGTAGGGACAGCTACCAAAACGCTGAAAATGAATAGCCCCAAAGAGATTATTCCAATAATTTACACACTGTCTGAGCATCAGCTGCTTTCAAAGGAGTGTTGCAGGTGAAAAGACCAAAGAATATAGAAATCTACTGGAAGGCAGCGGAGCTTGATGTGTAGCCCTTCAGCACTGAGGCTTTGTGGCCACAGAGCTGAATTAAACATAATTCAGCAACATCAGTGCCAGAAATCTCAATAAACTGTGCTTCATCCAAGATCCTGGTGTGCTGGGTACCAGAAAGTGAAGAAAAGGATATCCCAGTGAGACAAAACAAGCATCGTCGGTTTTTATCATGCTCTGCGCTGCCTTTTATAACAGTGAGAGTGTTTCCTCATGGGAGAAGGTTCCTCTGCGGGGTCCAGTGAGGAGAGGCTGTGCAAACCCTGCCCAGGCTCATCAACTGAAATGAAATACAGAGCTGTTCCTCATGTCTGAAAAGAGAGAGTGCTGGAGCTGGCTTTGCACTTCACAAATTTGTATTCTCGGGTTACAAGTGAAAAGGGCCACCTAGAATGAATGTGGAGGCTGGTGGCACAGGCTTAAGATGACAAAGACCCAACGCTAAGGCAAAAATGAGGCTGCCTTTCCAAACATGATTACAGCTACTGTGAGACAGGATTAGACCTCTGAAGAGCCAGGGCATGCGGTTCTTCTGGGTACATGGATAGGCCCAATAATGAAATTTTATGTTTGGATAGGAAAGGAAGGTCTAGTCTAGACTGAGAAAAATACTGTACAGTTTTTGAGTGTGCAAAGCCCAGTAAATCTCAAAGACAGAACCTGCAGAGACATTTGTCCTCTCTCAACCACAGCCACATCAAAAAACCTGCAGTAGCCAAGAAAAAGTAGACAATGTAATGAGATGACTCTCACCCAGCCCTATATATCATTACTTATTTTATCTTCCAAGGAGAATGTACAGGTATTGGGCCCTAGTCCAGGAAAGCACTTAGGGCCATATTCTGATAGCATGCAGAACAGTATTTTGCTCAGCAAACAGCACCACTGAAGTCTTTGAGGCAATTTATGGAGTTAAATTTGTGCAGTGTAAAGACACCAGTGCTTATTTCCTGAGCATTTGCATAGTGCTAACTCCAGTGATGCAACTCGCTGCTGGAGGTTATTCACGTGTGCTTGTGCTCTGCTAATAGACCAAACTGGTTGCCCAAAACAAGGAAAGAGAAGCAGACCTGCCACTCCAACTCCCAGTCAGAGCCTGCAGTGAAAAATGTTGGCAAGGGACCTCCAGAATTTGGGAATTTGCAGCAAAACATACCTGCCCTGTGGGCCAGGAGAGTGTGTTTTGGGGCACAGGCTGTTAATTCCTGATTATTTAACTCCATAAACTGTTCAGAGAGGAAGACAGAGGTACCACTGGATGAAAGTGCAAATACTCTGGATTAATGTTGGATGAAGAGAAGTGAGTCACCTTCCTCCCTCCAGGGCCCCCAGAAAACCCCCAGCAAGCAGCCTACACACCTAGACCAGTCCTGGGGAAGTGATTTGGGGAGCAAGTACCCTGATTCAGAGCCCGAAGAGAGACCTCCATTGACCTTGTTGAGTTTTGAATCAGAGCCTGTAACAGCCTTGTCCAGATCTGAATGTAAGATCTACATAAAACATCGGGGAAAAAACTAGATTTTCTGATATAGCAAAGAAGTTATGCTGCTAGATGAAAGACTGCTTATAATTTCAATGAGCAGAAAGTGGGTTAAAAATTCATTTAGGAAGTTGGATTAACTCCGTCAGTATAGGAATCAGTTCAAGGTAAGGTATGGAATTACAGCAAAAACTACTGCCGCTCTGTCCATAAATGATCAGTTGGTGACTGTTACTGCGACTGCAGCGGCTCCGAGGCTCTGGACACTTCATAGGCGATAAATGAAGACACTGCTCCTTTTATTCTGGGTGTTAGACTTGGTGTAGCAAAGATCTGAGGAAGAGACAAAAGCAGTAAGGTGACGCTGTTACGCCATGGGGGCATGGGGCTATTTCAGCAGTTTAATGAAATCTATGTATGGGGTTTTTTTGTAAAGCTGGTGTCCCTGTCTGTGGAGGCAGGCAGGGTCAGCCACATGGCTGGGGCACACCATGGCTCCTTGCGGCTGCTGCTCCCAGGCTTCTGTTTTGCAGAAGTGGAGCGAAGGCAAGAGGATGAGTGGGTATTGGTGTCCTGTCCCAGCAGGTTGGGGTTCCCAGCCAGAATGTGGAAGTTTTCCCAGGTTCACACACCCGCAATAACCAGGAGATGAAAGACTTGTTCCAGGTTACACAAGAAGTCTGTGGTAGAGCAGGCTTCTTGATCCTAAACCAGGACTCACGACAGTACCCAGACAACCAGATTTACATGGTACTGGGAGAGCATGCCATGCACAGTGGGCAGCATGTGGACTGGGAAAAGGAGGGGATCATCGAGGCTGGTGCCTGAGCGTACAAAGGGCCATTATTCATTATTTACTAACTCAATGTCCAACCTGTACCTGCTGTCACAACAGCGTGTGCTTTAATCATATTAGAAAAATTGCACTTCTGCTTCCAAAATCAATTTCATGGAGATGTTGCCTCCATAATATACAGGGCCAGATCCTCAATGAGGCAATCAGCAGAGTTGTGTTGACTTTGGAGAAGATGCAGTGATTCATATCTGCTGGGGAACTGATCCTCAATCATGGAGTGTTGAGATAAGAGAAAATGTTGAGCTGTGATGACTGAGCAGCATCTTGAGGATGATTAACAGGCTTCCTTTCCAGGGGGGATGGGTGAAATATGGTCTGTGCAGAGAGAGGCAGCACCAGTCATAGACAGTAATTAAATCCCACTTGACCTTTAGGTTTAAGTGGAATAAAAATGGTGCATAGGAGTTAATTTTACAAGTAGGCTTTGGTGTCTTTAGAACATGGTGGACTCAGGTCAGAAAACTGTAAAAACTAACTAAAAATGCAGCACTTAATACAAAAGTAAAAGGATGCTGTGTATTGTGAAGGGACTGCCATGGCATATGCACAGCAGAAGGGAGAAAAGACATCCATAATTACCTTTTTTCGAATGGACGCATTTTACTGTAGGACATGCCAGGAGCAGCAAGCTCACCCCAAGGTCGGTAGAAATTTTTTGGGGGTGTGTCTGCTGGCATACAAGGGGGGATTAGCTGTCCTGTCCCCCCCCCAGTTGCCACCCCAGCTGGAATATCACACCCCGGCGGTAGCTCTCTGGGGACAGCAGCGAGCCAGCATGTGCAGCAGCTGTTTGAAGGGGGGATTAAAGCACGTCGTAAAAGCTTGCGGCCAGAAGCAAGAGAGGAATGTTTTCATGAGACATCCGTAGGTTATGAAGCGCTGGGTGTGCAGACAGCTATAAAATAAAAAGGAAGAGAGCAAAGCACTCACAAAACACAGGAAACCACATGTTTATTTCTTCTCAAGAAGCCCCGTGAGCAGTAAGGCAGCAGCCCAGGCGAAGTCCTCGTCTCCTGGCCTTTGTACCGAGCATTCAGGCTGGCCCCTGCTGAGGGTCCGCCGCTCATGTGTGACAGGCGGTGACAGGCCAGTGGCGGCTGACAGCTGCGAAGGGATGGCAGCGTGACCAGCTGTAGGGTGCTGCTGGTCCCCACCAGGAGCGGGCAGAGGTGCCAGCTGCATGGTCACATCCAGCAAACCAGGAGAACTAGAGCTGTTACCTGAACTTGGCTTGAAGGAAACAGACCTGTTTTATATTGCCAGGGTCAGCTTATCAGCCGGGCAACCTGGAAAATAAAAGTCACTGCAGCTACATCGGCAGAAAGGACCTACTCCTAATTTTACGGACATTTGCGGGCTGGGTTTGACTGTCACCGTTCCTTCTGGCATAGCTGGGACTACAGCTGAGCAACACAGCTTCAACTTTATCTACTCCAAACTATTCTCTTTTTGGTTTATGAGGGTTTAATATGTAGTTATTGCTTGATATAAAGTGTGGGTGACTAACTAATGGTTTTGCACTGTACGGCGCAAGGCAGGGGAGCACATGACTAAACAGAGGACAAAGAGTTGCTTAAAATGGCCGAGTACTAAAAACCTCTCCAGCTGTGGCAGTACGTACTCATTTGAGGTTTTTCAAGCTGTTAAATATTTTTCAATTCAGTATTTTTATTAGTTTGTCCTGGGTCTTGTTCATTTTTTTTCTTTTTTTTTTTTTTTTTAATCCTCTTTCTTGTGAATTTGCTTTACTAAAAATACCAACCAACGGTCTCTTTGTGCAGCAAAATCAGGTTGGTGAAAAGTGGTTTTGTGCAAGCAGCATGATAAAAGGTGCATTCAGAAATATATCCAACAAGTAAGCTCTCTGCAGGGTGTAAGTCTTCTGAAAAGGGAAGCTGAATCCTGCAAGCCCTTCCATTGCAGGCGTGTGCTGCTATTGAAGACAACCATGAATAAGGTTCTGCAGGATCAGGCCCCAGAGTTCAGCAAAATTTACTTCCTGGCTGCTCTCCACAGCATTTAACAGCCTAAATAAAAGAAGGAATTAATTTCAGTTTTAAATCCTTGGCAAGCAACTTCATCTCGTTGCTTATCTTTTCATGGGAATCAAAGGATCCTGCCTTGTTAGAGCTACTCGCGGACTTGGGCTCGAGGGAGAGCAAGGTATTTGCTTTCTCAGATGAAAATCAGATTCTGACCAGTGGTATTTTCAATCGCACTTAACAAAGGTGCATTGCTGAAGAAAAGGGAATATCGTGGCTTCTCCGTTTTTCCATTATTGCCCTAAGTACGGTTCATTTTTCAGCCAAAGAGTTAACCATTTTTGCTCTTCCTGGTGGCTTCTATCAAACTCCATTTTATTGTGAAGCATTACACTTTTGGAAAATATAGCCCACCAATTTGGTGGTAAACAAGCCTTGGCTTTAAGACAAAGCTTGTTTTAATCTCCATGATCAGGCTACAGATCTGACCATGTTTTTTAACAAACCTCTTCTGAAGAAATCCTATTCATGATTATTATCTATATGAGAATAAAAATGTCTAATTACCTTATATTAAATCTGTATTTATCAATTGTGGCTTTCTCTGGGAAATTGTAATTTGCAGAACTGCTCCACATTCCAGGCTGTAACAGTTGGAGGTGGATGTCCTTAAGGATGGGGAAAAAAGTTCTTTTTTAAATGGCACATTTACTAATTATAAAATGCTCTTATCTCTCTGCAGCCAAAGCCAAAATGAACATGTGCCTTGCACTAAGAAATCCCAGGATTGTCACAACTTGTGCCAGCTGTTGAGGTTATGACACCTGTGCCAGCATCGCCAGCTCTGCCCACTGTCATCTGTTCCAACTGTTCCATCTGCACTGTTTGTACCAATTCTCCCATTTCTGCATCTGTACCTTCTGCAGAAACGGGTCCAACAATGC
This sequence comes from Pterocles gutturalis, assembly GCF_000699245.1. Classification (NCBI taxonomy): domain Eukaryota; kingdom Metazoa; phylum Chordata; class Aves; order Pterocliformes; family Pteroclidae; genus Pterocles; species Pterocles gutturalis. The sequence continues at coordinate 31,371 of NW_010106650.1, read as the reverse complement.
CAGCTGTGTCATCGGTGCCAAATATGCCAGATGTTCTATTTGTCCACCCTGGGCCAAATCAATGTAGTTTTGTGCTCATTAGTTTTAGCTGGTAGATTCTATTTCACAATTTTTTGAGATGCACTTAGATCGAATCAATTCTAAATCACCACTACAACTGCTTTACATCTATCTCGCCATAAACAGAACTTTGTTTGTCATCCTGCATTTGGTCAAAATTATTTTGATCTTATTAAATCGCGCGTGATAATACAAGGTCTGTCTTAATGACAAGATTATTTTTTTCCTGCAGAGGATGTAGCCACAGAGAACTGAACAGAAAAAGGTAAGGATCATGGTATCCAGGCTGTAAATACTCCCCATGGTTACAGTAAAAGTTGCCCATACATTGATATACTGACTGAGAAAGCCATGGTCCTGCTCCCTTATTCCACCACTGCGGATCAGGAGAAGCCCATCCCATGTCAGTTCAGTTGCACTGAATACGTTAAGCTGCAAGGGATAGAGAAAAATGAAGCGCTGGATGTGCACTGACCATGGGCATGTTTACCCGAGCTGTTCTGCACGGCTGTTCTCCCCACGACCGTCCTGCTCATCAGAGAGGGAGCTGTTGTGCTGCCGCTGGCCCTCCGCAACCAGGCTGTGGCTGCACCCAGTCTCCATAGCTTTTCTATTGGCAAGGGTAACCTGTATTGATTTGGGTGACATGTGGTCTGCCTTTTCTGTGCTTCTCTAATGACATAATATCTGAAAGCCAAATCCGTGAGTCACTATTTATTTGGATTCATCACTTACTCACAGGACTGGCCCAGTTTGTGTCCTTGGCCACATCCCAATGGATCATGCTACGTTCACTGAAGGTGATGGGACTTCTGGGTGCATCATGTCCTCTGGGATTTGGTGCTCTGGGTCAGTGAGGAAAGTAAAAATTTGCTGCTGCCAGGTATCTCAACATAAGGCTCGTTCCTGCATAAGTGAACAAGCCCAGGTTTTACATCACCTTTCAAAATAGCTTTCATCTTAACATGCAGGTAGGACATAGATGGTGTACCATGCTGGCCCAAGGTCTGCAGGTGACTGTGACTGCACGGGCACTCATTCAGCACATGTGATGATCCCAGACCTGATCCCTGCAGGTCCCAGCTCTGACCCAGCAGTTCCGACTTGAGCTCTTGGCACGTCGGTCCAACCTTTGAGTTGCTGTGACCTATGGTCCCACGTGGGTATGAGCACGTTTGACACCTTGGGAGCTGTATCCCGGTATCCAGGCATCCTGGCATTCAGGCATCCCAGCATCAAGGACACGCAGTGCTGGAGGTGTCGCCCATGGTCCCACCCACGCCCCCCACTGTGGCAGAATTACTCATCCCCACCGCAGACAGCAGCGTGGCACCAGAGAGATGTGGCTCTGCCATGTGGGGAGCCAGAAAACAGGTTTGCAAAAACTCAGTCTGCCACTCCAAGCTATTGAAATGAGCAGACCTGACAGCTCCTCGTCAAATGAAGGTACAGATTGAAAAATAGCGAGCCAGTTAATTTAGGAGAGGGTTCTGAAGCAGAGGGAGAAGAGGCATTTAATGGAGAGGAAGGCGGTAGGTGTGGAGGGAGGCTGGAGGTCCAGCAGTGCCCTGGAGATGTGCGTGCCGGGGACCTCTCCCACTGGCAGTGGGGACCCGTGAGGGAGAGGATCCCAGTGACTCTGCAGACTGCTTCGGTCCTGTCCTGCAGCTGTCACGACAAATTTCATCTTGAAAACTCCTTGAGGTCTAGGAGGTTATTGCATGCAAGGACTCCAAAGTACAGTTGTGTCTGATCTGTTTGTCCCTTTCTTTGACAGGATTAAGAAATAGGGAGAAAGCAGAGAGAAAAAATGACAAAGAAATGTTTTCTGCGTCTGGTTTGGGTAACTGAATTGGCAGCCAACGAGAGGGACAGAGTTCTTATTAAGAAATAACTCCTGCAGCTTCTCAGGCAAAGCTCCGGCTGAAATCTGTGATTCATTACTTTAGAAATTCCTTGGACTTCCAAATTGTGCAACTGGAGGACACGCCGTGCCCCAGTCTGCGAGCTCTGCCATTGTGGTTGACGGCCACCTGCCAGGCGTTGTCTTTACTCATACAGCAAATGCCTTCAGATGGGAACTATTTATTTCTATGGTGTTTACAACAGGGGTCCCCAGTCTTCACTCTGACTGCTGCAATACACCGTCTGACAGTGATCACCAAATAACACTTTCTCTGCTCCACAGTCACCTGCGTAGGTTACCCCATCATTGCACTGCTCTGAGCAACGCAAGGGCTCCATCCCACCCCTGCCTCCTTAGCAGGGCTTACAGAGCAGTTCTTGGAAAGCATTTCTGACACTGTCTTCCTCAACAGCCGAGCTTGTCCTGGGCATAAAAGAGGAACTTTTTTTCTCCAAGTCAGGTTGGCTAGAACCTTAGGGGCAGTTTTTGCTCCTTTCTTTCACACCCTCTGCTTCCTGCAATCACCCAGGAGATTTTCTCGTGGCCCAGAAGGTGGAACAATTTTTCTCTTGTGCTCTGTTGGCCTTTCACTGGCTTTTCAGTGTTTACAGGAGGTCCTGGGTTTGCTATGGGGCACTGGGCTGTGTTCAGTATGGTGGCAGGAGCTGGCTATCTCCTCACTGGTTCCTGCGGTTGGCCCCAGCAGCACAGGTGGTCCTTGCCAGCAGCACCATCCCACCTGGTGTCTCAGGCATCTTCACTGTCCCCGTGACCTGTTTCCTAAGGGACAGGCAGTGAAGAAAGACTTGTCACCCCCATCATTTCATACTGCCCTTGCTGATGGGTCACATATGGGATTCTTTCCGTATTTCACTTTAAAAAATAAGGAGAAGTTTTGGACACCAGGAAGACGGAGGGCCAGCCTTTCCTTTAAGAGAAGGAGTTGTGTCAGAGCCCTGGGGATATTACCAGCTTTCAGTTGTGTCCTGAAGAGATTTATTCCCTTTTTCCCTAAAGGCCATTGCTTCCTCCCCTTTCAAGTCTTCTTGAATTACATGGATCTGCCCCTCCTTGTCCCAAGCAGCACAGCTGACCCTTTAATCACTCTGTTTGCCACTCAGATAGCAAATGTAGGTCACTTTTATTTATTATTAAAAAAAGAAAAAGAAAAAAAGACAAGACTGGGAGTACAGAGCAGCTCCCAGTTTAGCTTGAGTTTAGCTTGTATGCTTAAAAAGGAAAGAGACAGTGGCTGAGATGGCTATGTGTTAAAACCTGGCATTGTGGAGCACTAGCTATTTAAAAACACTCACTTTGCTCCTTGCCACCGCTACCAATAACACAACATGAATGTGCACACATTCGCACACCTCCAAATGATCGTCTCTTTACTACTGTGTTTGTAGGCAGCACAGGCCAGTTCCCATTAAAGTCCAGCTCTTGGGTTCACTGGGCATAAATCCACATTCAGGATAGGGTTTTTTTTAAAAATAGTATTTTATAAATAAACAAAAGAATTAGAAGTATGAAGAATTAAAAATATTTTATTTTCCATTATTTCAACAGAGGGACTTTCCAGGTTGACTTAGAGGGAGGGTTTGTACGCTGGGCAAGAGCAATGTGCTCCATCCCAATTAGCTTCTCTGGCTGGAGTGATCTTGGGACTGGCCAAAGGTCAAAAACGGTCCTCATCCCACATCCACCCTTGGCAGCCCTCCCTATGGAGAGGGATGCTTCATCAAGAGACTCTCTGGCTCTGGCTGCCCCCAGAGGGGAAATTCTCAGCTAGCAGAGCTCACAGACCCATTGAAAAGGGATGCAACAGTAACTGAGGTTGTGTTGAAGAATTTTGTGGGGCTGCTTTTCTCTCTCAGCTTTTTGTCACATTTCTGGTTTCATCTATGTGATGGTAACGAAGATGGAAGCGTCCTCTTTGAAATCCTCCAGAAGAATTCCCCCAAAGAAAGGAATTTCCACAGCAAACTCTGCACAAGAACAGCCCAATGGGTGTGACTGGAAAGGTTTTTTCTTGCAGCAGAAAACACCCAGGCTTTCAAAAAGAATGAACCCACTTTGCTATTTTTCGGTTTTATTGCATTCATTTAACGAATATCGTTACTTATAGCATAAAAAATGACAGTGAATTTGTGTGAGCTCTTCTGATGCTTTTTCCATTATTCTGGTGGGCAATAGAAATAGGCAGGGGAGAGATGAGGAAAGCAGCTGAATGGTGCCAAGAACCAGTGAATATCTATGCAGCAAAAAACATCTAGGTGGTACTGAAAATTTTGCAGCATTGAACAGTGGTATTGGATTGCCTGTAGAAAGTTTTTTTAAAATATGAGAATAGCTCATTTGTTGAGTTTTCAAAAAATATCACATTTCACACTGGGCTGCTATGAAGAGTGGAAATTTTCTTGAAAAATTGTCATTTTATACAACTCTAATTAGCAAACTGTTCATATAAACCCGCAAGCTGTGCAGCAGATTTCACTTCCAACATCTCTACAGACCAGACAGAATTTCACCTACTTATTTACTGATCATGTCGCAGAATCCTTTTCCTACTCGCTGATGACTCTTCAGCCACTTATGTAAAATGTGCTGGTGATTTTACAGCATTTCCATTGGACAAGAGTGCACATGCTAAAGCAAATCACCATCACTGGCACTCTCCCGTTGGCAGTCTCGTTAGGCAGGAACCAAGGAGGAAAAGATTGAATTGTCTTTTCAACCCAAGAGATGGTACAACCAAAATCAATGGAATAACGTGGATGTGGATGGGGCTGTTTGGGGTCTCATGCTATTCTTTCCTCTTGGTATACCTTTCAGCAGCATGAATATTGATGACTGTACTTTGTCCTGTTACAGACAAATTAAGAGATGCCCAAGGGGATTCAGTCAATGCAAATAAAAGCAATGTTTGCAAGCATGAGTAAATCTCAGTCACGGTACTTGGCATTTTATGTCAAATACAGCTAAAGCGCAAAATTGCAAGAGATAGAAATGATTTCAGGACAGAACTGTTGTTGTAAGGTCACTGGAAAGAAGTGGAGCCTTGAACAGTGAGTCCTTCCTCTTTCAGGCCATGGGTCACGCAGGGTCGCCTGTGTTTCATATGTAGACACTTGGTGATCATTAATCCTAACCGAAGCCCCTGTTTCTCTGAGGTGGTAAACTCACAAACACTGGCTGGGTCGCTCATTCCTTCTACAGCGAACTTGTAGCTTTTTTTTTTTTTTTTCCCCTGATGTTTCAACATGCACATTTATCCCTGAAAAGTTTTTCGTGCTGGTAAAAATCCTTCAAAACTACACTAGTTGGATAGCATGGCAGAGGTTGATGAGAAAAGATAACAACTGATTAAAATCAAGTAAATTTATTTAGTTCTTAATTTATTGCTAGCCCATCTGTAATGTAAAAAAAAAAAAAAAAGACAATGCAAGAAGGCTCATACTCTGCAAGCATCTGCTCGGTATTTCTAATGAAAAGTTTGCCTTCTGCCTCTAATTGTCTTATGCAATGTCATGGGGAACAGAAAACTCCCTCTAACTGTGTTCCTTTAGTTCCACTGTTTTTGCCAATATTTAGATATATTGTCGTTGCATTCATCTTACTTAAACTAGATGCATTTCATTAAAACTTTTACTGATAATATTTAGTTTGCCATTCCTTTGTATGTCAACAAAACAAAATTTCCCCCAGTAGAAACAAGGCAAGTGAAAGTCTCCTATGCTCTTCATATTTCTCTCTAAACGTAAAGCATTCTCAGATATGGTGTCTTAGATTTCAAGAACTAGAAAGAACATAACAGCATTCTTTTTATTCATTTTGCCTACAGTCATTGTGACTTACAGTATAAACTACGCAGAGCAATAAAATTAAACTTATATATGTTCTGTTTTCTATCTTTCATGTTGTATTTATCTGTGCATGTCTTATTTGTTCATGTCCATATGCATTTACTTACAAAGAGAGAGCACCCCAAAGTGTGCTTTCCCAGGTGCTCTATTCTCTGATTTTAGATTTTGTTATTTGCAATTTGAGGAAGCTTTAAAAACTGTTTTAAAGTTTCTCATTGTTGATAGTTATAATTTGTCTTAAATATAGAACTCAGATAAATCCATTTTTGTTTATCTTTCTCAGTACTAAATAAATGCTAATCCAACAGCTTGTGTTTAGTATATCCTTATTAGGGCTTGGATTTTCCAAGTTGCGCAAGATATAGTCCCTCCCAAGACCCACCAGCTCCCTTTGGAAAATCCCAAGGTTCTCTTAAATATCAGCATAACTCAATTTATGGGCATGAAATATCTGTTTAAATTCGTATGCATTTATTTGTTTTTCTGTAATTTTCATTTCTTGAAGCTACTATAAATGGAAATGAAAAAACAATAAGAAAGTGTAAAACCAGTGGATCTCTTGAAACATAATAGCTGCAGGTTTTTATTTCTTATTGCTCTGTGGAGCATGATCACAGGTGTATTGAACTCACAGTCAGGTATTTTCTGACATGGCTTTGAGCCTGTACCTTTATAAATTGATGAGAAAGCTTTTACTGCCCTTGCCTGATTATTCCTCTCCCTGACAAAGCACTACAGCTGTTTTGTGTGAAAATAAGGACTCACATCCTCACTGGTTGTCTTTTCTTTCTGTTTGACTTTACAACAAAGTCATAATGATGAACTGGTGATTCTTCAATTTTATCATCTCAGCAAGTAATGTAAAAACAGAAGTGCAGATTCACTGGTAAATGAAACAGAAAGAAAAAGTGGTTTGGAGAATGTTCTTCTCACAGGCCATTATTTAAAAAGGTGTATCATAGGCCAGAATTATGCATAAAAGTGTCTGTATTTGTTTTCACCCTGTTAATTTTTACTCACATTTGGCTCAGTATATAGGTTTGGTTCAGCACTTGTCAGCACTACGTGGGTCATTAGAAACTCCTGTGCAACTTTAATTATGTTGATTGTTATGTTTTGCCCTTCATAACCTGTTGTCTGATACAAGGTGGGGCTCTGGTACATGCCTGGTGTTTGGCCAAGACCCTTCCCTCTCGCCATTGCTCATGATTAGCTGCCTGGGTAGAAAGCCAAAGTGTCTTGTCTTTGGAAGGAAACACTTCTGCAGTGAGAGCACTACTGGCTTGGTACTACTTATTTTTCTGCTCTGTTTCCAGGGCCAAATGCCTAGACCTGTACTCACGGTGAGCAATGATTTACTGGCTTGATGGGACTTCAGTGGAAGGATAGTGCAGCACTTAGTCCGAGTTGCAAAATACAGTCAACAGAGAAGAAAGAAACTATTTGCACAGTGGATTTGCCGTCCTATTTGAGACTCTTAATATTATATTTCTAGACTTGTGCTGTCACTGGTGCAGTGACATTATGTAGACATGCACTGAAGTCGAACTGTGAGAAAAAGTGATAATAGAAGAGCAAGTGTGGTGGTGAGAGGAGAGGTCTGTCAACATTTAAAGCACAAATTTGCAATCTCGTCTAAATTGTTCCTTCTAATGTATTTTAACTGTAGGGATGGGCGTCTCTAAGGGTGCAAATCTGAAATGAGTTTAAGTTCTTCAGCATGTAAGTAGGATAAGGTACATGGCAACACATTCAGTGCTAGTGTTGAAGCTTCTCCGTTTAAGGAGGCAAAGGTGTGATTGCCCAGTAAGGGCACAACCAGAGACAATTATTGAACTCCTTAATCCATTCAAATACATGCTTTCATACAGACTTAGTGAAGAGACTTTATCTCCTGAATTAAATGTCGGCTTTGTGATAACAAAGCTCGTGAAAGATCAAGAAAGATTCTGACATCAAAACTATTCATCACCAAAGAGATTTCTGAGGGCTGAAACACTGAAGCTGTATATAGTTATGCACTGTCAAAGAAATCTATCCTCATGCAGAAGACCAGCACAAGTCAAATGGAGTTTAAAGTCCTTGATCACTTTATCTGTGGGTTTGTCATGGTACATAGGACTCATGCTGTTCATATTATATAGGGATGATTTTTTTCCTAAATGAAAGAAAGATTGGGTCAGAAGTGCGTATTTATAACTACATTTAATATGCCAGGTTTCTAAAAATACATCAATTTTGTTCTATTTTTGTCATATGCATTTAAAAGATTATATTTTGTTCTTCAGTTTTCCACTATTTTTACAAATGATTTTAATACGCAAGTACCAGCTTCAATAAAACTCGTAACATGAACAGCAATTAAAGGAAAATATTTGCAGAGAGTATGTTTGGAAGACAGGCTGTCACCTGGGTTTTACAAACAGTTTCCTTGAAATGTTGCTTGACATACACCACAGTGCTTTCTACGAAATGACAATGATGTTGGCAGTTACCAGTAATCACAATCCTCTTGGAAGCTGAACATAAAGGATACTGTTCTCTAACATAGGAAATATCCCATAATTCACATTGAATGCTGCTTCTTCTGCCAGTAGGGACCACTGGCTGGTACTCTGTAGTGTTCAAAATGTTCAAGCCAGGAGTGATATCTAATCAAATTGTCTTTAAGAAAAAGAGAGCGTGAGTGGACTGGGCTGGCAAGAAAGAAGACAACAAAGCGACAAAGAAAGTGAGGTATGGAGAAATGCTAGCAGAAGGCTTGGATCTTTAGAGGCTCAGAGTTTGGCCCGGAAAGCTTGCAGCTTGTCATTTGATGAGAAGATAAAGAGAACATGGAAGATTCAAGCAAGAGACGTAAGAAATGAGTTGTCACAGGACTGACTGTATCAATGAACTGGAGAGAGATCTTCATTTCCCCGCAGGGAAGTTGCAAGGGTTTTACATTAAAAGACATGATCACAGGTACCGGTTTAGTATTTATAAACTGTATTGCTGCTTTTATTTTAGTTTCATGGGCAAGAGTGCAGTTCCTCCTTCCTAACTGTGATCATTTGACTTTGCAGCTATAGCATACCTTTAACATCTTAAAATGCCACCATTGATTTCAGCGGAGTTGCACTGACCTGTGTCTGCTGAGGGTTTGCCCTGTCATAATGTTGGACAATGGCTGTTGGAGAGATATGATGTCTAATCACAGAGTCTTGATTGTCAAGGTCTACAAAACTCAGTGCCCATTTTTTTTCTGGGAACTTAAGTAGAAGACCTAAAGGGAAAACAAACACCCAGGACGAATCACAGCTAGAAAAATCAGAGCAGAGCCCTCAGCACATCAGTACGCTGAAGACACTGCCTCAAGTGACAGAATGGTCTTAAAGGGCTGAAATGAAGAGAGATTTGGTGAACTTCCAGAAGACGGTTGAGCCAGGAGAGGGATTGTTTGAGCCTTTGCTTGTAAGGGCCACTCCACACTGCTATTCAGCGAGAGGCTTAGCAGGCAGCAGGTGTGAATGCCTGTGGCTGCTATAGTCAATGTCACTTGGCAGGGGTTGTGATGGTGCGCGATCATATTTTGAGCTTCTTCAAAGGAATGAAAGGAATGAACAGAGGTCACTGTAGTGCATTATCAACAGAATAACCCCTATTCTCCACTTAAAGTAATAATCCCCTCTTTGTGAGCACCAGTAATCTGCAGCCAGCATGCACACAGTCATTTGTAATTTTCTTTCATTTCTGCACAACCTGCAACAGAAAAATACAGACGATACCCGAGATAGCTTGGCAAGCCATTTGCCTATGTGTATAACAAGCAGAAAAGAGCAGGATTGCACCAAAAAGAATGTTGTAAAGCCTGAACTTTGCTCAGTGGCCTTGTGGCAGCCTCATGGCATCGCATAAGTTTCCACTTGTTAACAGATCCTTCATTTTAATTTCTTCTTAAAACTTCATTTTAGCATATTAAAATGCTTTCTGTGAGCTGTCATCAGAAGCCAGAGTAAGCGTGATGCTTTTTCTTGGGCTAAATGTAAACTATTACACTTTGCTGAGCCCCTCTTGCTGAAGAACAGATTGAACAGAGCGAGGCTTATTGTCTCGAGCTACTTGTGCAGAAGTGGTTTTGGAGCTTGTCAAAATTACAACAAATTATGCACAAATTTGAAAGGTTGCACCACAAATTAAAGAAGCAGCAATTTCTTTTGTCTTTTGAGGAAAAGATGGAAATGACAACAAGGGTTTTATGCCTGTGGTAACAAATAACCTGGAATAAAAAATAAATTAATTATTTTTAGAACATTAGAAAATATTGGGAAAAATAATTAAAAATCTACCAGTAACTCTCTAGTCCTATAAAAATTATTTCAGAGGTATCATGGTTTTTTTTGAAAATACAGTATCCTTGATTTTTCATCTCAATAAAATCTGATGTCGTGCCTTCTTTGTTCCTTTCACACGCTAAAGCAAGAACATTTACAATTATGTTTTGTATTATACCTTCTATTCCTAAATTCAGCATATTCTTATAAATTGTCGAGTATAAAAAGAAAAGAGAAACACAGTTGATACCTGAAGTTAGAATTACTCCAAAGCCACTACCATTAACAGCTGAAGACAAGAAGTATTAGCCTTCTTACTAACATGATGAGCAACAGCCATCTGACTTCACAAAGGATTCCTGGCCAAAAATTATTACCTCAGTCCCAGTAAACTCTTGAACTTTTCCACATAGCAATAAGGGGTTTAATGCAGGAGATACAGAGCAAAGACCCAGACCCTCAAAGGTCTGTTTGGGTGTTTAACTCTCACAGAGGCTCTCTCTTCCATGAAAATGTGTACTCCAAGGAACAGTACACATCTTCTGTTAGGAAGATACAGAATAAAAAATATTTTAAAAGTCAGTGGAAGAATTTTCTGTAAATATCTCAGAGAATCTAGTTCAGTTTCTTCTCTCACCTGAACTCACTGAAATCTGAGTTAGTCTATTAATAATTGGATGGGGTTTACCCCAATATAAGAGGAAAATTAAAATAAGCAAAAAAACTAGAACAAGTTGCCCTTTTGAATTTTAAACTTATAATGTAAGTTGTATCTGAGATAACTTGCTACTTGAGCGTCTGCTCACAATGCTATGTGAATGCCTGGTGTCAAGCATCTCTTGATGGCTATAAATGGGAAACAAACCCACAACCCCAGAACTAAAAAGGTATCTGTCAGTTACAGCTAGAAAATCAGTCTTTTATTGTAGTGGCATGCAAAGCCTCATCTCCTCAGTGCACCAGCACAGAATGAAATGTATATATAGTCTGTGCAGAATTACAGAACTTGACCATAAAATCAGAATATCAGTGTGCATCAAGATCAATGTCAGCAAATAACTGCAGCCAGATTAAGGCAAACATCTGTGGGTGGAAACACAGGTGTGGATATTTTCATCCACACAATCCAAAAGAAATCGAAAAGCCCTACCTGGGGAAATGGATCCTTCCACGTGGATGCATTTCCTCGAGAAAAGCCATAAATTGTTAAAATTAGGTGGTATATAATCAAAAGAAGGCCAAAAGAGTCACTGCATTTCCAAAAGTAAGAGGATGGACACTGCTATCATTGAGAGAAAAAAATAGGACAAACGAGCGTGAGTTGTAAATCAGTTCTGACAGGGACAGAAAGCAGGCTGGCTTCAACTATTAAATAGGTGAAATGGCAAAAAAGAAAATACTGCAAGATATTACTATTTGGAACAAGTGTATTTTCATTCATAGATCCCAATGCATTCCATAACAATGGATGAAACTCCTTCCTCCAGAGTTTGTAGCTGGAGTAAGTAGGGCACAGAGGAACAGCAGTGACCTTGCTAACATTTGTCTCGCGGTGCTTCCATGACTACCAGCATGGGGAAAAAAGATCCTAAGGGCTGCATTTTATAAAGGTAGTAGGTACTGAACTGATAAAGGAAAAATAGAAAAGAAAATATCACAGAAGGAGGAAGTGAGGAAGAAAAGAATACAAAGGGGAAATAAATAGGAATGAAAAGTGAATGGAAAAGAAAAACAAAAGGAACATCTACAAGAGAATAAAAGGAGAGGGTTTGTACAAGCATGTAAATATACACACATTCACTGCAGATACACACACAGATTTGCATAGCACTTGTGAATTTTAATAGGGGTACCTCGGTGTCAGGCTCCAGCCACGCACACAGATTATGGATGTACCTGAGCTCCACAGGCGGGGCCGTGGCAGGGGGCCCCTCCGAGCCCAGGCTGGAAGTCGCTCCCATTAGCATCACCTTCAAAATTGTCATCCTGAACGGTGAGACGGGCCTTTCTGCTGACAAGGATGCAATCAGCTGAATGACTAAATAGTTTGGCTTCCCACTGAAAAGCTTATAAGTTAGTCCTATATTAGAACAATTTTCTCCCTCCTTTTTTTTTTTTTTTTTTTTTTTTTTTTTTTTATCTGTGAACTCAGAAGTTTCTTCTAAGGAAAACCTGCATGTTTTAAAGTCGGTGAAAAAAAATAAGTAATCCTCAAGAGATTTGAAACCAATGCAGACAGTCTGGGAAAAATTTGTTTCTAAGTATGACGTTACAATGAAAATCAATGATGGAGATTGGTGGCTTTTTGCTCAGCAGTTCCTAGTCAGCCACATCTGGTTGCTTTAAAGACAACAGCTTTCATGCTGTTTGCTTGTGTTTAGACTACAGCAATGTGGTGTCTCATCAATAGATCAGTTTCCTCAGTTTTAACTGATTATATCTGTGCCAAATTTTCAGAAAACTTCC
>NW_010106650.1:3978-18747 GCF_000699245.1 Pterocles gutturalis | reverse complement strand
CCTGCTGAAATACCTTCTTTTCATTCATTTTTTTTGTGCAATTTGGCTCAGACTCATGAAGATTTTAGCTACACAGATATTATTTAGATCCTGAATTTCACATTCTGAACCCTGTGTTGAATGTAGAAAGAGCTCATACCCAACCCCAAGATGCTGTGTTGATTTTTTATAGTTAGCTTATAGATGATCTATTTTTTTAACTTCTAAAGGAAGCAGGATCAATTTAAAAGGGAAAAATGCAGTGCCCTACTAAATGATTTTTGTAAGATCAATCTTTGGATATTTGCAATTGATTTCCCATAGCAAGCTTTCTTTTATGACTTTTGTTTCTTTTTTCCTCTATCCAACAGTAATATTTCTTTAATGATTTTCTGTTTATAATTGTTTCTTCAGCTATAGTGGAAAGTAACAGTAGAAGAGTATTAAATAGTTAGTGAAAAACATATAAATAGTCAAATTCCTGTGCAGATTAAAAAGTCAATGAAGGACTCAAAGGAAGCAAGAAAAAAAATCAGTGTTTAAAATACGCATCGTCGAAGCATAACAAAAACCTTTCTCATTTAAATGTTTAAAGTGTGCAATTATTTTATTCCAAGTGGGACTACTTAAACAAGAAATGGGATAGTGAGGACCAAATTGATAAAAATGCTTCGGTCTGTATTTGAACACCTGTGCATTTTGCACTGCTCATGTTAGCCTGTGAAAGCCACTGGAACTGACCGGCTTCAGTCCAGAAGAGCACTCCATTTCCAGAAACTGTGAATGCGTGACAGTGTCGCATGTTTGCTGTTGCAGCTCAGGCTGCCCTGTGTGTGTATTTGTACAGCAAACATGAAGGATGACAATGGCCATAGGTCTCAAAGAACAGGAACAGTCCCAAAACAGGATTTGGGTAACGTGTCTTAATGTGTAACCTCCTCCTAGACGACAAAAGTCCAGGATGTAAAGATTTCTTTTGTAGTTCATGGAAAAGTGTGGTTGATCTGTTAGCCTGAGTACCAACTCCATTCACTTCACACAGTGTGTCGGCTACAACTAACATCCCAGTTTTTACTCCTGGAAGGCGTTTTTGTTGTCATTGCATAACTTTTACAATATTTGATAAGATCTCTCAGGATTTTTCAGTTTGAGGGAGGGTTAATATCACAGTGAACAAGTAACAGATTCGAAGGCATTCTGTACATCAATATTTATGGGTTTTGTTAATCCAAGGGCAGCATGCTTTCTGCTTACCTTTTATGACAGTTGTTTAGAACTTGGCATAGTTATTCTGAAGGAATATTTCAGGTGTATTTCTCATTATGCCAAAGTTCTTGCTTTGCCAAAGGCTGTAGGTATAGGAAACACAGAGAAACTTCTAAGCAATAAAAAGTATGTAGGGCTAGGTGGACTACCTTGAAATGTGGGGTGCCTTGTGGAAATATGCCCTCAGGGTGAGGGATTCAAGTGGACTGTAAATGGAACAAGGCACAGTCCCCTAAATAAAAACATTCATGCCAACACATCTGTCAGCAGGTATTTGGAAAGGTGGAGTTTTATTTGAATAATACTAAGAACTGTGAGCCTGAGTTTTTTCAGACATATGAAAAGTAGTGAAAATGAGTATTTTTCACCAACGTTGTATTCATGCAGGTAAGTTTAAAGAAACTTTAAAAGAAAATTTAAACAGATGTCTGAGTTATGAGATTCATTTGAAATTCACAAATGTTCACAGAGGAGTTTATCCTGAAATTCAGTTCTACAAAGGATGCCAGCTGAAGGGCAAGGTGTAGGTAATAAAATTAAAGGGTTCCTCTTCCAATTTCATTATTCCTTACCCCAATTTCTTATTAGCTGAGCCCTTAGTTTTCTGCTGTAGCTGCATGATAGGACTATCATAAACCAGACCTTATTTTTGGTCAACAACTGCAAGTGTTGGACTTTATGAAGATGTCAGCTGCCCTGTTCTACTCCTTGATAACCCAAATGTATCAATAGGTACAATGTATATATATATGTACATCACTTTACACATTGTTTTACACACTGATTCATTTTTGCAGAAGTTTTTAAGGGTATTTGTAAATATACACACACGCATACAAGTGCATAAAGTATACACTAGGTGTGAAGCTGTTCCTATTAATATATGTTTTTCATGGTTCCAAACAGATAGAGATGTACATGCAGTAAAAGATAATGTGTAAATATAACTAGTACACATTGAACTAAGATGAAAAGGTGAAGAAAATAAATACATCCGAGGAAGGCCAAAAAGGAAATGAAGAGATGTTGCACTGCTTACGAAGGAAAGATTGACATCTAAGCTCTAACAGAAGCACGAAACAAAATCTCTCTGCTTCCTTTTGACTATGCTCCCTTGAGTTACACAGAAATGGGAAGGATGACATTTAAAGCCAGTGGCTACTGAGTAAGAGACCAATCTCATTACTTTAGATTCCTAGATAATGAGGCAGAAGAAGAATAATTAACATATAGACACAGAAGGGTTTTTTAGATGTTGTTTCTTGTTATTTCCGGTACACCTTTAATTGACAAATTATCACAGGAGAACAAACTCCAAGTGCAGCTTCAGAGAGTCAAAAGGCCCTTAAAGCTTCTAGGTATGATGGATTTTGGACTCACACAGATATATTTTTGTTTCTTTTTCATGGGATGTAACTGACTTGAGTTTTATGCTTTGTGAAGAATAGCAACAGTGCTCTTATGCTTGCGTTTTTTCATCAGCTTACCATTACAAGCTTAGTTTTATGTAATTTTAATTTCAGGTGGAAATTGTTGTGAAAAGCCTTCAAGTTTGGTTGAAATCAAGCAGAAATGTACCTTTCCCCCCTGGCCCCTAATTTGCAATAATTATTTCACCCTGGTTCTGAAGTTCCACTTCTTAATGTAACACCCTTCTCTGTATTCAAGTAAGGGAAATTGCCTGGGAATTTTTACATTTGATACCCAATTATTATCTTTCAGAGAATTTTCTTACATGTAGTATCAACATGTGATGTCAAACCTCTACGTATACACATTTAAGGGCTAGAGCCAAACCGGTGCAGAAAGTTGTAGTGAGTCATTGCCCAACTGAGGATGAATCATCCCCTCAGCACCTGGGACTGAATCATCCTCCAAGCAGGCAGCCATTGGCTGCTGCCTTTACAGACACAAACACTGTCTCATAGATAGCAGTTGTCTACATCAGGATTTTGCTTGGCTTGTTGTTGGAACCATTAATTGAACAGAAAAGAAATGGCTGAAAAAGTACCAGTTTTCAGTCTGAAAGTCTTCCAGCCCACTTTCTCCATCCTTTGGATGATTTCTCATGTCCTTGGAGGACAGTTTCCAAACACCCAAGAAAAGTGCTTGAAAATTTGTTCACTGATTTCGTGTTGGAGGTGCAAATATTGCTCACAGTCTCTATTCTAGCCAAGTTGTCCCTCAGTTGTAAGCTATTCAGAGCCATCTTTCAGATCATCAGCTTTCTTGCTTAACCCTCCTTTGGGCTTTGATATCAGTTTCTCTCTGACTATACCATGCCATGACTGATGGTTTCCCTGTTGTGGCTTACTGATCTTTGCTGGTATGATCTCAGGCTTTCTGATTTAGCTGTCTGAATCTGGCTTGGTCTCTGATTCTGGTCTTGCCCATGACCATGAGCTTTGTATCCAGGTCCTGGACCAAACCATAGGATGATGTTTCCCACTGTCCTAGGAAAAAAAAAAAATCTATGAATTTGTGTACAGGGGTAAGTTTCATCAGTTAAAGCAGTGTGGTTAAGCTACTTACCTTAACACAGACCAAAAAAAGGAAAAATGGTATTTTGGAATTAGAGTCTTCTAATGTGACAGAAATCAAGAGGGAAAAAAAAGCCACTTATTCTGAGATACGGGTTAGATATCATATATCTGCTATAGCTGCAATGATTTAAATAAACACTCTGGCTTATTACAAAGTACAATGTTTACAAGCCCTAAGTGAATTGTAAATGGCACATTTTCAAAGTAACACAAATTTCTGATTGCGTACAAATGCATTTCCCCCCCTTATTTATGAAAAAGAGTATCTATTTGCCACAAATCTTCAAGGATGGTATTCAGATCCCGTAGCTACCAATGCTGTTTTAGATGCCTCCGGCATGCTGCCACTCTAGAAAAGTAGAGGTCTTCTGCAGATTCCACATCTACCTCCAAAATCTTATGTATCTTAAATGTGCTAGACATCTAGAGAATACAGCCAAGACATCCCTCACTTGACTTAATATCAAAAGAAACTGCCTTACCTCTCTGCCATAGAGTGAATGCTGTTGCTTTCCCCCTCTACCAGCCTGTTTTCAGTCTGAAACAAGTTTACAACAGTGGAAACAAACAGAAAAGTCTAGACTCTAGCTAATGTTTTCTGAAAATTCTCTTGTTGTTCATTTAGAAAAGTGGTTGTTGCATGAGAATGAAGAGACAGACTGCTATGGATGTAAAATAGTGTGCATATATAAATACAGATGTCTTCTTGGCCATTTCTAAAATGAAGGCCAAATTAGCCCAGATCTGCCTCAACAGGAAGGGCTGTTGCTTCGTTTCTGCTGAATCTATTTTCTTTATTGAAACATAATCTTCTTGTCTATGATGTGATTTTATCAAAAGAAGGCTTGTCTCATATTTGTTTCACAATCAGACCAAGTCACAGCCTGTTGTCTTCACACCAAACTGGAAGTGTCAATAAATTCTTATTATGAGAAAATTATTTCAAATTTCTTTCACCTGACCAAACAGGCAAAGTCAGTGGATTATTCAGAATGTGCAAAGTGTGATTTCATGTATGATATTATCAAAGTAATTTAACAGTTTTTCTTTCAAGAGATGGATATCAAAATATCTCAAGACACCAGAGATTAGTAGCAATCTCATTTAAAAACAATCGCTTTGCTGGTGTCTTCTTGGGGTTTTTTTGGTGTGATGGACAAGGAGTGCGTGGTAAGACCATGGGTGCTCTCCAAGGTCCTGAAACACGGGACTGGACTTCCGAACGTATTTTTGCTAATTAGAAGTATTAATGTTTTAAATTAACATCTTCAATTAACTACGGGTGAAAAATGCTTATTTAAAAGCTAAAGATTTAAAATCCAACGGAACTGGATCAGTTTTGGGAAAGAGAACTTTGATTTAAATATATACTTATATTTAGATCACATTTGGATCCTAGAGTACAATGAGAAAGCAAGCAAATTGAAACTAAGCAACTCCAGAAATGTAAAATATCATCCTTGTGATTTAAAATATTTGCGAAGAATTTTTCATGGATGTTGAATTCCTGGAAAACAGGGTTGCTGAGATTTGCCAGAGAAGCTGATTAATATAAAGTTCTTGCTGAGCCCTGAGCTATCAGTATGTTCGTTATTAATAAACATTGCTGTTCTTTCTTTGCATATGTCCCCTAACATTTTTTTAACTTGGCAGTGGCTTTTGTACTCAGAAGAAATGTAACGGAAGAAATGTCATGCGCATTTGTCCTCAAAATTGAGGCATTGCACTTATTTTCCATTCCTCTTTAGTGCTAACTTTTTATATGAAAGGATGGTGTGGTGAATATTTTTGCTTTTCAGATTTACTGTCCAAAGTTGTAGCATGTCATAAATTCAGGATAGCAGAGATTACATATACATTTCTATATAACAGTTCTGAGCTGCAGGAGCTGATACTGTGAAACACCAGTTCAAGCTTTGAACAGACTGGTCCAAGTTGCTCAACATCTAATGCATACTTCCTATAAGTTATGGTGGTCTTATTGCAGAAATATACATCTAAACATCTAAACAGCTGGCAATCTTGCAGCCTTAAAGGACAGTCTAAGGAGCCTTAAGCCTTAATGAAGAATCTAAGGACTGAATGTGAGTGTTGACTGAGCACTCTGTCTGCACTTCCATGCCATTATCTCTATCAGACCTCAAGAAGAATGGTCAGGTTGCTCAGAAAAGCTTGTTCTGCTGTGCCATTGATGTCCTTTTCATGCATAACTAAATGGGGTTTTTTTTAACCTACCTTTAATTTGATTTTTCGTATCCACTAACCTAATTAAAATGAATAAGATGGTATAAATTAAACTTGTACTACTCCACTACCTCAAATTTCAGGGAAAATTTATTAGTAAAGTTTCCCTACCATAACCCCTGAGAGGTAATTTATTTAAAATTCCTTCTTCACTTCCTACTGTGTTTTTTAGATTATATTAAAATCACTTAAAAACAGAAAGGCATAGTTCTTGAACCAGTGAAAACCAGGACTACTGAAGACAAAGCCGTACGTCAACATTAAAATATCAGGAAATACTTTAAATTACAAAGTAATATGAAGATACTTTTACCAGAATTATGGTTTAAGAAAAAACATGTATACCTTATAATCACAAAGTAGTGACAGAGTTGTCACCAAAAGGAATGATTTTACAGGAGCAAAATTTAAAAATTACTAAAAATACTTCTTCAGAAGTTCTTTCTCATTTAATTACTGTTTTGGATACCTGATTCAAGAGACTGTATAAAGGAAGAATGAATTTAATCAACAAGCAATTCTCTAGGTACTTCATCAAGAAGAGCAGTTAACAAAGTGGAAAGACATTTCTGGACTGGAAGTCATGAGAGTTCATTATGAGAGTAAGCATAATCAGGCCAAAGTGCAATTAAAAGAACATTCATTATAATTAGAAACACAGAAAACAAGAATTACAAGATAATCAGAAGGCAGTGAAACAGACTTATATGATCTGTTTGAAGAATGGCTTCTTAAATACAGAATTTAAACTAAAATACTAATGAAGACTACACCAAAGACTTCTTGCAAGTTGCCTGAACCAAGCATGTGAGCTTGAAACTGAACTTTAAGAATATTCTTGTTGATTTTAGCAGTTGCAAAAAATTTTACTGCCCTTATGAGTACTTCTCAGATCACCTTCTCCACTGCATATGTTCATGATCTTTATGAAGGACTCCTGAATTTGATACCACAAATGAAATGTAGTTTTGCAAATGTATAGAGGTTCAGAAAGTACCTGGAGCTTCAAAAGAGTGAACAAAACAAAACAATATTATCCCTCTCTGGAGATCACTGTAGCTTCAGGAGCACACCTCGTGGACGGGAGATTAATGCACCAAAGAACTGGTCCCTTTCGGCCAGGGACAGCTTTCCCATAACTGTAGGGAGATTTAAAAAAGAGGAAGACTGGCAATCAGCAAGTTCATTAGCCACTTAACTGTGAAAGGGAGTTATGGAATAAAATGATTGCAAAATCACCACAGAGAGGCATTGAAATCCTGTTGCACATTTATTCATTTGACTTCCCAATGAATCTCCTATACCAAATAATGGACTTAAATTAAGACTTGGAGTTAGTGCTTGAAGGTTGAGAAATACTGCCCACACATTATGCTTAGATGATGATACAATTCAGTTTCCTGGCTTGCAAGACAAAGAGTGAAGTCAGTGTTATTTGAGATTGCTAAGACAAACCTCAGGTGTTTGCATCTGTACCTTTCTATTGCCAGCAGCAACAGCTACATCTACTTTTTTTTTTTTTTTCCCTGGAGAAATCTCTTAGGTTATGATATACTTCCTTGTTTATAAAATAAAACAGATTTCCACTAGAAGATAAAAAGACACTGAATGTTACTCATAAAGATTGTGCTGCTCCACTCCTAGGAAATTAAGAATATTGTTACCAGATGTTCCACGTGGTCCCGTGTGCTGAAGCTGGGGAAACTTACGTCTACACTTCATTTACTGTTTGAGAAGCCAGATGCAGAGAAGAGAAGGGTGATAGAAGTATAAAGTGGCACTCTGAAGAGCTCTGCTGCTCCACTGCCCTCTAAACCTGAGAGCATCAAAATTTCATAAGTTTCAGCCTAGTTTCAGAAGGTTATCAAGTTGTCTTATGTTGTCATTTTCTGTTTGTCTTCCAGTTCATCCTCATAACTTTTGAATCTGTTATCCAATTCTAGTCAAATTTGTCAGGGATATAGAAATCTCAAAAGTATTATGTTTCTACAAACATTGTGAAAATTTGTAGCTAGGCAGGGAGGAAAAACACAAATAAATGCTTCCTCACCCCCTCCAAGGGAAAAAACCTATGATATTGAAGTCAATAATTATCTGTCACATTCTGTTTCTGAGCTGAAAATATTTTCCTATCAACTTTACAGTTTGCACAAACTCACCTAAAGGCCTATTTAGTTCATATTTAAGTCTTATGAAAAACTGCCATCTGTCTTGTGGACCTGTACATTGTGTACCATCATTCCCAGTTTGATAACTTATTTCCATTCAATAGCTGTGAGATTTTAATTTCTTTGGAGCACATGTTTATTAAAGATTTGGGAAGCTTCTCGCACACAATGGGAAATACTGGAAAGGATTAAGAATAAAGGGTTTATCACTTTTTCTAACCTAGAGTGACAGTGTTTTATTGCCAGGATAGGGCTCTTCTCTAACAATCACCTTTTTTCTTTCACACTAGGAGAAACAAAGAACATATATTTTGGTGCAATATAATCTAAGAACTGAATGAAGATGGTAATTACCACAGCAGTAGAACATTCTTTCCTTCCCCGTCAGCTTTCTTTGTTATCAAATTATTCCTTAAAAATTGGAGAAAATGCTGTGGAATTGACAGGTAGAAGCAAGACAATATTCACCTTCTGTAACTTTAGACACCCAAATTACATTTTTGAATTAAAAAGCAAATCTGCTGAGAAGACCCACAAAGCGAATGGAGACAGACAGCTTCTTCTAGAAGGTGACACAGGGCAGCATTCCATTAACACCACAAAAACCCTCGGGAATTCGCCTCCTAACTAGTATCATAACTTAGACTTCTAAATGTGCAGTTGGGAAGTTTAGTAAAGAGTGGAGATCTGAAATCCATTTTCGTCTTATTCCCCTGATTATCTGTAACCCTATAGCCAGGCTCAAGAGTTATTATAATTCTCAATTACAACTCTTTTCAAACAAATAAACCTACCAATTGTTTCAAGGACTGGGATAGTGGGAAAAACTATTTGCATTTTCACGTGTGCCCTGTGCAGAACTAAGCCCAGGCATTTAGTATGATTTGGAAGTTTTTCTAGCTTTGTTCACAACTGGAAAATGGAAAATAAAAAGCTGTGGGAGGGGCAGTCTCATTTGCATAGAATTGGTTTGCACAAATGAAGGATAGTGAGGAATAAATAATCTGAAAACAAGATGAATGATAAAAATTCTGTGAAACTACAGCCCAGGTAAGGTCTGTTAGTAGTGCTATGTTTCGTAGGTGATTCAAAGGAATCAGCTTACAACTTGCTTCAAGAAGATAAGAGCAACAACGGTGTTAATTGCATTTACTCTTCTGTTTTAGGATGAGCGTAATATCTTAAAGCACTACTATACAGTAAGAGCCATGAGTTATTTAAACATTTCTGTAGGGTTTTAAACATTCTGATGAATCATTTATAATTAGCTATGATTAAAAAGTCACTGTTAAATAGATAGCCCCAATTAAAAATATGGCACAAAGCACTTTCTCAACTCTCAATATCTTTATTTTTTGTATGTTAAAAAGTGAAAAGATTTTACTGTAATTACAACTCCATACTAATGATTCATAAGGAGATATTATAGTTGGAGTGCATACTGATAGCCAGCCCTGTTGGCTAGTGAAGGGAGTTAAATGTTTCATGTTCATTTGAAATTTCAGCTTAAGGCCATCCAAAAAATGTTTTTCAGATCAAAAAAGGGACAAAAGGGAAAAGACTTCCAGAAATAAATGCTATGTAATAGAAAAATATCAACCATATGTGCATTTCAGATTTGTAGATGAAATTACAATGTTGGCAATCAGGTTTTTGACTCCCTAAATATTCTCAGCATTCTAAATATAACCTTCTTCTATTCTTCCCACCTCCTCTGAAACTGTTGCGTAGCATTGCGATGTGCAGTAAAGCGAGCTGTCTTGTTCAACTCAGAAAAGACTGCATTTGGTTTGTGAGTAACGTGACATTTAATGCTCTGGTACTGTCATGTACTAGTGTAAAGCACAGGGTAGAAGTATAGGACTTTTCTTAGACTTGATATTTACCTAAGCAGTCTCAGCCTCTTAAGTTTTTATTCAAATTTATGGCAAGTCAAGAAGATCTGTAAGGACAACTTTTATGACCATTTTCAGCCTGGTAACTAAGGAAATTCTTGCACTGTCTGTCTTTATGCCCATCTGCCTCCCTGCCTGTTCTTTCTCTTCCAATAACTTTTTGCCTATGTTCCCTCTTCCAAACAAGTTTCAAAGAGAGGTGAGTGTCTCAGAGTAAATTCCTAAAATTCTCATGCGAACTGGCCACTGAATGGAGGAGCTCTTTATTGTTAATGTTTTCTATATGGCAAAGTCTGAAATATTAACTGGAGGAATCACAGTGGTCTCGGGTGCACAGGGAGGACTCAGGGTATTCTTGAAGAGGTGAGATTTTAGGCATCTGCCAGGCAGGTGGAATTAAGTAGTGTAATGATGTGGGAAATAGGACAAAACTAATCTATAAAGAATTCCAGTTTCTTCAGTTCCACTGCTCATGGGACATCTTATTTTTTTATTTATATTTGTCTATGTTTAACAGCCAATATTTGTCTCCAGATCACTATACTGGGTTTCAAAGGAAAAAAAAAAAAACAAAACAAAACCAAAACCAAAAACTGTTCACGAGCTCAGGTTTTAGGACCAGAAAAGATTACTGTGATCCTCAATCTGGACTGCCAAGTTAATGCAAACCTCAGCATTTTCCTAATTTCTTGATCAAGACTATAATTTCAAGTGAGCTGAACAAGGGTATTTAATTGTGATCTAAAGCAGCAGAGAATCTAGTAACATAGTTTAAATAGTTCCAATCTAATATTGTTCCAAAATGTAATACTCCTCACTGCTCAAGCTATACTTCTGTTTTGAGTTTGTCTGTGCTCAGTTTTCATTGACCAGCTCTTCCCAAAGACCCATAAGAAAGACCTTTGCCTTTATATGTTGAATTATAGAGTACTCCATAGAGTACTCTGATTACTCTACCATAATTTATTACAGAGCAAAAACATTTTACATGGTAGAAAATCTTAATTCTTCTTTTTCTTAAAGAGATCAGACTGTAATCTTTCACTATAAAGTAAGATTTCAACATTAGGTCATTAATTTTTAAATTCCTTTTAATTCTCCCAGCAGCTTTTAAAGTGTGAGCACTGGCTGAACATAGTATTCTACTACTGCTTTAATTAATATGGTAATAACCCACCTATCTAAAATTATTAAAATTAATGCTTTGAATTTACTAGCATTAATTCACCCCAAGCCGCTTTCATTTCAATCCAAATGTCATGTAAATAAATGTGTTGTATTCTTGGTGGCCTCAGTGTAGATATATTAAAACTATTTCAGTTCTTTTGGATAAGAAAATTACTTTTTGAAAGGAGCTGAAGACTAGTTCTATGAAGACAACATACTGATAGCTTACTAAAAAGTTCACCCTTGGATTCATGGGTGATGATTCAAAGATGGATAGATTACAGAATGAGGCAAGTTATGAATTCCTTAAAATAGCAATAAGAATTCTTATCTGTTGTTCTGAAAGGGGAATTGCCAAGACTTTTTAACATAACAACCAAGCAATAATGTTTTTGACAGAAGGAACTGTTACAGAGATAACATCTAACTCTAAATTCTAACCAGTAAATCCAAACCTCTACCTGAAGGAACATAGCACAAAACACATACAAAACCACGTGTAACAAAACAGGACACAAAAATCAAATGCAGAATTTCACAGTGCCTCCTACTGCAAAGCAAAACCATGGAAGAGGAACTTCTTTTAGGCCATCATGAGCCGACAGGAGAGAGATTCTCAGAATCCACCCACAATTTTCAAAGTCCACTAATATCAGCACGGATCACCCTTTTGCAAGCAACAGATGAGGCTTCAAAATATATGCCTTAGCTTTAGTAAGTGAAGATCTTGTTTTCCTTATTCTGTTTTGTTTTCTTCCTACTTCCTACTTTCTTTGTAAAATGTTATTTTGTCATAATATTATTTCCTTGATTCTTTTTTCCACTTCTGTGGTATAAATTCCGTAATTTCTGTTGGGTGGGGTTCTGCTGTCTTCAAATTGGCATCCAGGTTATAAAACTGCTACAAAAAAGGAAATCTGAAATAAATTAATTATTTGCCTGCTATCTAAATTTAATAGAAAGCAAGCTACTCCACAATACTGCATTTTAATATATTTAGTGAGAATTCCTAATTTTAATGTTAACTTGAAATAAATCACTACATTAAATTCTAACTGTTTAGAATGACAATTACTTCAAAAACAACAAAGACAACATTTCAGTTTTAACAGGCTGCATGATAATGACCCTAAAACAATTCAGGGGTGGGGGACAATTTTGTCACAAAAGATTCAGTCCTTTCCATGATTGTGTATATGTCGTTCTCACCAAAGTCAGGGACATAATCTTGACCCAAGAGTGTCAATAGGAAGTCAGAGGATTAATTAGCTAGAACAAAAGCAAATTCTTGTAAGAAGAAAATTTCAGAGGCAGAATTGTTAAGGTTAGTACTTAGGACATCAAGATAATGAACATCTTTTCTAGAAAATACACAACAATCTTGCTACAGACATTATTATCTTAACCACCATTTTATAACATTCACCACCTAAAGTTTATTTTAAGAGAAGCCTTGGTTTTAACAATCATCTTAAATCCTAATAAACTGAAGAATTAATTAGCAAGCATGGAGGATCAGCAAACTAATGCTTTAGTCTGTTAAACCATCTGCTCAGGAGCACCCTCTTCAAATCTTGGCATTAGGAGAGGATGGGTGAATACTTTTGTCTCTTGCAGTTAGTTACAACTTGCTATTCTTTGCTAATACACATTTTTTTTCCCTTCAGCTCATGGTAAATAAAGTTACAAAGAGGTCAATAATTGATCAGATTTCTGTTATCGTGAAGTTTTACTGAACAGATTGCTAACAAATTTGGCAGAAAGATCTTACTGTAGCCATTCCTCTCATTTCATACCGTATTCCTGTATACAATAGGTACGTGGAAAGGGACAGATTCAGCATTATCTTTTGTTAGCTTTGCATTTTACAAATCACAGCTACATCTAGTTAAAACAGCCAAACTAGTGTAAGGTAACTGACGTCTTCAAGGCAATCTGTCCTTCAGTTTTGAAGACTAATAATAAATGCACCGTTAATATTTTAGCAGATCTTAGGAGGTCCTTGTTATTGCAACCCCAATCTGTCTTCTTTTTCTAAACTTTCATGCTAATTCTTTGATTTTATATCACAGCTTCATTTCCAGAAAATGCAGGTACTTTCTGACCCATAACAGATCAAGGGTAGTGTTTGGCAATGAGGGTAGCCAACAGCCTTGTCCAACAAGGACCAACAGCCTATTCCACAAATGGAATACTTTTATCGTTGACACTAAAGCAATATCCTTGTGCTTCACCCACTCTCTGGTAGACCGAAACGATGGAGGGCTATCTCAGTTACAAATCAGGTGATGGATACAGTAGGGAAATGCTTCAGCAAATCACACCGTGAAGCCTGCATGGTAGCAAGGGGCACAGGAAGGTGCTCCATGTAACACACTCAGAGGAAAAGGTGCACTGTACTACTGGTAACTTAATTATTTGCCAAAGACAGAGGAACATTCTAAGTAAAGGCAAAGCTCTGGACTAAATCAGGCAATAGATGGCTTTCCTTCCCTCCATCAGCAGCCAGCTTTCTCCCCAGCTGTTTCTCATGAACTCTGTAGGCACCCATGACCCTCTCTTCCCTAGGCACACAACCTCCAACAAGAAGGCATTTGGTTAAAACTCTGTCCCTCTCTCCATTCAGCTTTATACTCCTTGATTTTGCTCATGCATTACAGACCTGATCCTCCTAACTAGCCTCAACTGGCATTTTCTCATTGACTTCAATTAAGTGAGACCAGGACACGGATAAGGTTCTGTGTGAGAAATCACTGTATGCTGGTAATTGCAGAAATTTATTCAAAGACATATTTTATCTGTGTTGATGAAATTAAAATAGGATAGGAAAGAGAGGGAGAAAAAAGCCCAGGCAGAAAGGCTGGCATTTTATTTTTTTTTTGGGTTGCTTCTGTAGTAGATTGACCTCCCTCAGATAAATCTGTGCACCATGGAAACTATTTTCTCACAGAGGAAAAATTTCCAAGTTCAGCTGCAGGCCTATACATCAAGTTAAGCATATAGCTAAACTGTGCAACTGTGTAATCTTACTGCCCTCTTCCCATCCTTCCCTCCCTTTGTTTGTCATCCTTACTGTCATATCTGGTTTCAAAGCAGGGTAAGGTCACTGAGGTAGGGCACGTGCCTTCCTCTGTGTTTGTAGAGCCCCAGCATGTGGGAGTATGGGAAAGAAGGGGAAGGAAACCAGTTTTTTAGATCTTCAGAGGATAAATAATAAAGCAATAATAACATGCTGTAAAATAAGTGCTATCAACCGATCTTTACACAGTCTAAAGTCTCTACCGTGTTTAGCATAATTATAGTGCTGCTCAACAAAATCTAGGTGGACAGAATGATAATTCTTTTATTGCTACGTGGCTTTACTGCATATTCACAGATAGCCTACACCCTGCAGGGCTAAAATAATAATAATATGAGCCTCTATATTAGTACCTTCTGTAAGCACTGATGAACTGTGACCATCTGCAGAAAGGAGAACTTTCTGTGTCCAGACAATTTTTACTATAT
>NW_010106650.1:3542-3955 GCF_000699245.1 Pterocles gutturalis | reverse complement strand
GCAAGGGGGGCCACCCCACCCAGCCACTGACAGCGTATGTTGAAGCAGTTTCATGGAACTGGTGGAATGTTTAGCAAAACACAGCCTGTGGAGGCAAAATCTAGAGTCCAGTTTTTTTTTTTTTTTTTTCCTCAACTCTTTATAAGGTAGAAAATAATGAATAAGTTTTTTAAGGTATTTTTACCCAAACATATCACAGATATCCAGGGCCATGGAGTGGGATATTGCCCTCTGAGACAGCCTCAGACGCAGAAATGCCAAAAAGAAATTAACTGAGACTCAGAGAGAGTAAAGACAAAGGAGACGATTAAAGCAATAAAGTTGCTTAGAAGTGCATGTTACAGAAAGAGAAAACAATCTGCACTGTAAAATCCAACTGACCACAAGTAAGTTCTGTTTCATCCCAGTGTCCA
>NW_010106650.1:407-3515 GCF_000699245.1 Pterocles gutturalis | reverse complement strand
AATGCTTATCGGAATTCTGCAGCTTTACAATGAGCTCTTTCTTGTTGTGAGGAATCCGGTTGTCACAGGAGACGACTACAGTTTGGATGGCACTGGTTAAAGTCCTGAAGTGTCTGTGTGCCTATGAAAATACAGAAAATCCAGAGTGACAGCTCAACATAAACCGAACATGTTCACCCCTTGTAGCAGCTGAACTTAAGCTCTCTAATAGATGTATTTCAGCTTTTGAAAAGCTATACATATATGCAGCACTTAAGCCACAACTTTTGCAGGCAACGCCTTAACTTCGCTACAACCAAATATATAATATATATTTTAAGCATCACTTTGTGTAGAGCAAATTTCGTTGCTCTTCTATCAGTTATTTTCCACTGATATTTGTGCCTCCTTTCAAAAGAATAACAAGGCAGATGGGAATAGGGAGTTTAAAACCAGACATTGTCATCTGACCTACTGTCTTTTATTTTCTTTTTTTTTCTTTTTTTTCTTTTTTTTTTGGTGAAAAAAATGCTACTCTGCAAGTTAATTTTTTTAGAAAGTATTCTTACATGGAAGCAAGCTTATTAGCCGGCATGAGGAACAAGGAATGAAATTAAACTGAAGGCGATGTAATCTGTAGAGGCAGAGAGAATGGGTGTTCTGCAGGCAGAACCTTCTCTCCTATTTAACTACTTATTTTCAGGATCTGCCTCTCTGTAGTCTTACACCATATCACTCTGGTAGCAATAACACTTAACACAAACATGTTAAGTGAAACAAGAGATACATCCTTTTTTTTGCCTCAGAATGGACAGAGTTTACAGAGATTATCTGCACGTTTTCCCTTTGGTTTCTATTGGAATCATGATTACAAGCGATCATATGAAAGTTTATCACCCTTCTTGGTGGTGCCAGCATAGATGACAATGAATGTTTTATTTCATTTGTTTCATGATTCTGTATTTGGAACTTGTAATGTCAGAGGTTCCCATTTTCTCCTGAATTTACATCCAGTCCTATTGTCCTTCTCATGTGAACTGCAGTACTTCCTTCATTAGCATATGCTGTTAATATGTTCATTAAATTCATGTCACATTGTAATTAATCAGAAAATTATGTCATTTCTGCAGAACCTACAACCTCATTATGTTCACAGTATGTACATCACAGCCATGTTGTTTCTGAAGGAGCTATGCCTCTATTTGGTTATTAGTCAAGGGGTCATTTCTGCCCAATTTGCAGTGATTAACTCTTTACACTAAATCATTCTGAAGCCTTGGAGTAAGATACTGAGCAGTAAAATTATTAGATGCTTTAAGAAAAAAAAATTGTTGCACAGTAGCATTTGTTTATGTAGCACGTTTAATATTCCATACAAAAAAAATGACAGGTTAGATTCAGCACAATGAGGTCAATATACAAGGCTGAGCAGGATCAAAACTTAGGTGTAGCTAGTAACTATGAATTTCCAAACAGAGCAATGATATTTGATTGCTAAAGAGTGATGATGAATCTGATTTTAAAGTCATAGTGAGCAAAAAAAAAAAAAAATTATTTGCCCGTCAATAGTTGTCCATATTGTATAGATAAATCAAAATTATCCTAATCGAGTACTGCTAAAAAATACGTGTTTAGTTTCCAGATCAGTATGACAGATCTCAGCCCACTGTTTCATTTTCAGCAATTTGTAACAAAATAAAATGCAGAAAACTATCTTTCCTTGTAGGTAAATGTTATCCTCTCTAATAAAAATATTTTTACCATGGTACAAGTTTCTTTTTATTTTTAGATGTAAACAAATGTGCTTTTATGTCAGATTTTTCCAGGGTGATTTACACCAAGTATCTATTTATAAATTTAAGCAAACTTGCTGTCATCATAAAATAACTACCTCATAGCTGGCTTTGGAACAATTAGGAGAAATAAAGTAGGATGATCAACTCTTCAAATATACTTTACTAGTAAGTAAATTGTGATTGTTAATGGCAGGAATTAACATATAGGAAAAATGCAACATAAATTCCCAATGTGCCTGATATAAAATACCACGACTTTCTGTGGGCCCAGATTTCACACTCAGCATTTGGCATCTGAACAGCTGATCGCCAGTCTCTCAGCTACTGCCCATGCAGATTTTGTGCTGCCTCAGGTTCTGGGTCCTTCGTAGGAACTGCAGCAGGCAGAAGGCACATTCCAAGAACTACACCTTTAGTTTTTTAGGAGCAGCATAGCAACAACGATCAAAGGAGACATTAATGAATAAACATATTTTAATTATTGATACTGTGGCTCTATGTAAATATTGATAGTTCATAAGCTGCTTGCTTTAGTAAAGTGCGTCTGAGAAAGAGGAAAACCGAACAGTAAATTCTGGAAAAGGAGGTAATACTCAGCAAGGTACTTTTAAACTTCTTTTTCCAAAAGATGTGTTAATCAAATACATAATAAATTGTGCTTTTCCCCAGAACTAAGGGGACAGAGAGCCTAGGCTGCATCCTGCTAGTAAGAACAGTGCAGCAAACAAACTCCATAGTTCTGAGAGGAAACTCAGCAGATTTATGAATGGGATTATTGGTGTGGCTGCCTGCTGCAGCAGGGAAACGATTCACTGCCCCCGGAGGCAACTTTCCAGTCCTGTGCCAACTCATATGATTATTTAGATCCTCTAAAAAGTCTCTCTGAAGCCCTGTAGTGGCACAGGGAAAAAAAGAGAAAGGCAGGATGTGGAAGGAAGGAAAACTTTAAAAAAACAGTTATGGGGTACATCCTAGAGAAACATGTTTTGATTTTTTTTCAGTTTTTTTTAAAATGTAGCTTTGGTGAATGTCTTAATGACCATTTTTAGAATAAATTCTGTACCGATGCAAACGTTTCAAGCAATCAGAAATATCCGTTTCCCCTTTGATGTAACAGGTTCTGACACAAGTCAGCATCAACTGCACGGATAATAGATGCATAAATGCATCAGATTAATCTGTGTGTATTATTTTAACCACGATTGATAGAAAGCATACTTACGTGCACTAACTCATCTGCGTACACCCATACACACAGCCACTTAGCTAGCGTACAATAAAGCACCGAGGGCAGCGTCCCTGGGACCCTGGCACTAATGAGCGGTGCGGGACC
>NW_010106650.1:0-389 GCF_000699245.1 Pterocles gutturalis | reverse complement strand
CAGCCGCAGCCGCAGGCCCGGGATTCCCCGAGGCTCGGCTGCTCAGCGAGCGGAATGTCGCGCTCAGCGCTCTGCGGCACCGTGGCCCTGTTGGCACCGGTCACGTTTCTGTGCCGCTTGTGGCGAGAGGAAATGTCAGAGAGCCACGAGCTGGTGGGCGGCGGTGTAAGGTTTCCCTGGATGTTTATTTACCCATGGGGATGACTCGAAGTCTGCAGATAATTTAGCAATAGTGAGGCTGGTGCATCCCCTAAACACTTCACCGAGGGATGAATTACAGCTTCCTGCGGTCTAACTGCCGGGTTTATTCTCGGCAGAGTTCGCAGGGCTCAGTGACCGCTCCGGGTACCGAGGCACGATACGGGAGCGTGCGAATGCCCGAGTGCGAG
>NW_010106649.1:0-865 GCF_000699245.1 Pterocles gutturalis | reverse complement strand
CCCAGTCCCCCAGCACCCCCAGAACTCTTGCTCCCCCCCATAACTCACCATCGGAGAAGATCCGGTGGATGTGGGTGGTCTTGGTGAGGAGTTATGGGGTGGTGGGACCCCATCCCACGTCCCTCAACCTGAGCTCTTGACCCCCAACCTGTGTCTCCTGGACTTATGGGTCCCCCAGAACTCTTGTTGCCCCCCATAACTCACCTTCTTTGGGGTCACAGTTGACCTGGATGGTCTCAGTGATGAGCTTGGGGTGGTGGAACCCCATCCCACGTCCCTCAACCCAACTTCTTGACCCCCAAGTGAAACTCCTGACCCTTTATTGTCCCCTGGGACCCCCAGAACCTCTGGTTCCCCCCATAACTCACCTTCCATGAAGTCAAATCAGACCTGGCTGCTCTTGGTGAGAAGTTTGGGGTGGTGGGACCCCATCCCATGTCCCTCAACCCAACTTCTTGACCCCCAACCTGGACTCCTGTGTGTCTTCTCCTGGACTTATGGGTCCCCCAGAACTCTTGTTGCCCCCCATAACTCACCTTCTTTGGGGTCACAGTTGACCTGGATGGTCTCAGTGATGAGCTTGGGGTGGTGGAACCCCATCCCACGTCCCTCAACCCAACTTCTTGACCTTCAACCCAACTTCTTGACTTTCAACCCAACCTTTTGACCCTCAACCCAACTTTTTGACCCCCAACCTGGGCTCCCGTCCCCCCCCACCCCTGGGATCTCCCCACGCTCACCCTGCTCGAAGATGCGGTAGATGCGGTTGGTCTTGGTGAGCAGCGCGGCGTAGGTGAGGCTCATGCCCAGCCCCAGGAAGAGGCGGCGCAGGGCGCAGACGGCCACCCCCGGCTCGGCCACCATG
>NW_010106648.1:0-667 GCF_000699245.1 Pterocles gutturalis | reverse complement strand
CCCCCCAGCACCCCAGGGACACTCTGCCACCCTTGGGAACACCCACTGTCACCCTTGGGGACACCCACTGCCACCCAAGTGCCCCACACACCCCCCCCAGTGCCCAAGAGCTCCCATGAACCCTATATCCACCCCATAGGTACCCCACAGACACCCCATATATATCCCAGTCATACCCCAGAGGCACCCCTATAGACCCCATAGGCACAGCACCCCATATATACCCCCTATAGAGCCCACATAGACTTCATAGGCACCCCATAGGCAAAGCACTCTGTATAGACCCCCCCTATAGACCCCATATACACAGCACCTCATATACACCTCATAAGCACCCCATATACAGAGCACCGCATATATACCCCATATACACCCCCTATAGACCCCATATACAGAGCACCCCATATACACCTCATAAGCACCCCATATACACCCCATATACACCTCCTATAGACCCCATAGGCACCCCATAGGCACAGCAACCCATATAAACCCCCTATAGACCCCATAGACACCACACCCCACATACACCCCCTATAGACCCCATAGGCACCCCATAGGCACAGTACCCTATATAGACCCCCTACAGACCCCATAGGCACCCCATAGGCACCCCATAGGCACAACAACCCCTATAGACCCCCTATAGACCCCATATAGACCCCAT
>NW_010106647.1:3593-7409 GCF_000699245.1 Pterocles gutturalis | reverse complement strand
TCTAACATTCTGTGATTCTGTGAATAACAAAAGTGGTATCAAGTAATAACATAAGTGGTGTTGCCTCTGGAATTAGCCAGATCCCATGGTTTTGTAATCTTTCTTCTTGAGACATTTGGCTTCTCTTGTTTCCCTAATTGCTTCCTCGTGTGTCGAAACAGGGTTGAGCCTTTCTGACACAGCAGTCTTTCATGCACAAACCGTAACATCACACATTGTTGCATCATGCAACCAGCTGTAAAAATGACAAATTTGTAAGGGGACTGCGCTGGGACTGGAACCACAGTACTCCTCCTCTGTACAATTCCTGGGAGGCAGTGAAAGTCCTAAGAAGGACCCCAGACCATCTGGTCTGCCTGAGTGGCCAAACTGAAGAAGGAGATGGGGTGAAGAAGACGTTCCCCATCTACCAACAGCTATCACACACGTAACTTAAATGGATATCTCACTGCTCTAAAGCAAAAAATGGGTTGTTTATTTCTTTGCAAAGACAGAATAGGCAATAAAAAGATTGGAAAGACAGGATAGAAACTATCAGTTTACAGCTGGAGTGTATGAGCTGAGGGTACTTTATGGTTCAAGCCATCATGCTGTAAGCACCCCTGCAGGATAAATGGGAGAGAAGTAATCTCTAGAAATGGTTCTGAAGCAGTTCAGAGGATTTAAGAAGCAAAGTTGTGCACTTCTTTCTCCCTTAGGTCCACAACTAGCCCTATCTAGCTGCAGCCATTCTCGCTTAGCTAAGACTCATTCAGCAAAGAATTTAACTCCGTGTTTAAATCCCCCCCTGTTCAGCAAAGCACAGAAGCACACTCTCCGTGTTAAATATATACTGATATCCTTCTCCTAGGAGCTTCTTTGCCAGCCTGAAGCTTTGCATCTAAATTCTAGCCAAAACTGAACTGATGACAGGGGGTTTTGGCCCATGCGTGTCCATCAAAGTGATATCACAGTTTAAATGTGTACAACAGCTGCAGTTTAAATGTAGGATTTAGATAGCCTAAACTTTGAGGCAGGTGCAAACCCACCATCCTCCTTGAACTGTGGAAACTGCCTCTCCTGGAGCTTTATTAATTTTATGCAGGTATAAAGACAATGACTTTTAAGGATCTCTATTGTCATCACATTGATTTAACACAATGGAGGTTTTTAAATTTTTAAAAAAGAGATACCTCATGTCTAGTCCCAGACATCTACATGTCTCTGTCTGGCTAGCAAGGGACAATGTGAGGACATGAAATGGATATTTGCAGGCACAAAATCTGAATGCTTACAGATTTTCAAAAGTGTAAAAGGTTAATCAGTGCAAAATTCTATGAGAATACCAAATCTAAAATAACAACTGAAAATCGACTCCCACTCTTTCTAGAAATATCCTGGAAAACACTATTATTTTTGAACAGCTCCATGGCTACTAAAGTCAGGGAAGTCCTGCCACTGATTTCAGAAAATGCTGAGTGATTGTGAGAACTGCAAATTTAAGATTTACCAGCAAGTGGTCCACAGACATGCAGAGCTATTACTTCTGATATATATTATTACCATAGTCTATATACTAAATTCTGTGTATAGTGTATATATAGCCTATATATATAATATATGACTATATTTGAATATAAGCTATGCTGTCTGTGACCTGCTGGACTTACAGTTCAGCCCTGAGTTGGAGAAATGAGTGGTGCAAGATGGAGTGTATCCATCAACTCTACTTTACACAGCATGTGTATGTGCCTTACAAATCCCAGTCTAAGTACTAGCCACAACTTATTGGCGTGGTTTAAAGTTTGTGACAAGATAAAAGTCGGATGTGATGGTCTGGGTCATGATATCATTATTACATTCCAATTATAATAATAGAATAGCAACAACCAAATGCCATTCAATGGCCACACTAAGAACAGGTTGACTGGAAGGGAATGACAATGCATCATCATTAGAGAGCTGCTGAGTCTCAGAGAATCTCTTCTAATGAACAATTGGATATTACCTAGCAAACGATGACTTTTGCAACTGAATCTAAAAGATGAACTCATTGATACCACTGGATTATTAAGAGCTTATATATTGATGTTTAATCATTTTAATAGATTTGCTTGCCTTATTGTAGAATATGACAATAAAAGTGCTGTGAATAGTAATTTCCTAATAATAACCCTAATAATGCTAATAATACCATAATCTTATTTAATCTAATTTAAATAGACAGCAAGAAGACCTACTTAGAATCACTTGTCTTTTGTTGGCGGAAAGATTCTCATTATGAAAATTAAATTGCTTTCGAACTCCTTTGGCACACTAAAATCAAAGCCACTCACCAATTACAAACCAGGCAGGAGCCCCAGATCTGCAGAATCTTTAGGGAAACACTAATATGTTGTGTTTAATAGGGATGGATTTAAACATCTGCTTACAGACTTTGCTGAACTAGGCTTTCTCAATATTTTGGTCAGGGGCTAGGTTTTAAATGAGATTAACTTTGCATCCCCATCAGGGCACCCTATTATTGTCTGAGTCAATTTGGCTTCCCAACAAAGTCTCTGCAAGTGACTGCAGGAATAAACATGGAAGATGAGAGAGTAGATGAAGGCCACACGACAAAGATACAGGTGAAATCAACTGGTAGAGCCTGTCTGGCATACCAAACCCTGAGCATATAGTACATTTTCTTGACTCCACATGTACTCTTAATATCCTGTATCAGAAAGAAATCCTTTTGAGAACGTGTTAACCAAGTATGGGCTTGCCTCAGCAGTGTTTAAAGTAAAATTCAATTCATTTTCTACATGTATAAACACTGGGAAACCTGACAGAGCTAATTCTGTATCAGACTAGACACAAGGAAGAAATTTTTTACGAGGAGGGTGGTGAAACACTGGCACAGGTTGCACAGAGAGGTGGTAGATGCCCCATCCCTGGAAACATTCATGGTCAGGTTGCACAGGGCTTTGAGCAACCTGATCTAGGTGAAGAGAGAGGGTTGGACTAGATGAACTTTAAAGGTCCCTTCCAACCCAAAATATTCTATTCTATTCTATTCTATTCTATTCTATTCTGTTCTATTCTATTCTATTCCATTCCATTCCATTCCATTCCATTCCGTTCCATTCATCTTATCCTATTCTGATTCTGTAAATGAAGAAAAAAAAGTGACTCCTAGTAACTGCAAGTCCCAGTTTGTGTGTGTAATATACATGATTTTGTATTTCAGTCCTATCTTCTTGTGTGCAAACAAAGGCAGATTTACCAGCTTTTGCTCGGCATCACTGCAGAGCTGACGTGTCCTGGGGAATAGGGGCTGGACTCTCTGGTGGCTAACACTTCAAACTGTGAGCGTGCCTCTGGTTGCAAAAATTTTATTGGTGGCAATGAGCAAGACAGGAGGAACAAAGTCTGGATTCTGGATTATTTGTAAAGCTGACAGCCAGGCTAAAAATACCTTTCCTGCTCAGCAACACAGAAGAGTGGCTGTCATAGGGGTCAGATAAGCGTGGTAGTCAATATGGTCATTTTCTCCGAAAAGTCCCTTTTCATAATTGAACTGTAATTTCAAAGCAAGCAGGATGGGCTGGATTTGTGCCATGTTTTCTGCAAAATTCACTGGTGCTGATAGGGATGTCTTGCAGGAGACATCTCAGGTGGACTCACTGGTGGAGACTGTGTGGGGATGAAGATGGGACTGGGTGGTCACAGGAGAAGAAGGGAGGAAGGGTGGTGGCATCCTGAGCTAAATCCATCCAAAAAACCCCCACCTTTCTTTCCTACCTGAGCACCTGATGGTCCATCAAGAAGCCGGGTGAAGGGTGCTAAGTCCAGAGA
>NW_010106647.1:0-3562 GCF_000699245.1 Pterocles gutturalis | reverse complement strand
TCAGGGGAGTGCCTGGGTGGGGGGTTATGTACAGGGTGGGGGGGGCAGATGAAATGCTGCGTGGTCTCAGTGTAGACAGCTTGAAACTTTTTATAGTGGGGAAGGAAGGAGAAAAACTACCCTTTAGCTATAAAAAAAAAAAAAAATCCTTTTTCAACCAAGTGATTATGGAAATTGGCAGAAGCATTATAAATCCTCAGAATGCTACTTCTCTGGAAAACAGAACAGAAAATGCAATTTTCTGCCTGAAAGTCAACAACTTTTTGTTGCTCACCATCTTTCAACCCCAGCATTTGTTTGCCCACAAGCCTCGACATAAAATGCGAAAGATGCTTGTGTGCAGCAGAGGACTGCATTGCTGGTACCAAGTTTGATGACCGTGCTGGGGTAAACCCGGCTCAGCTCTCCTTATAGCTAGTCCCCAAAGTCACCATGGGCAAGCTTTGCCTTGTGCTGTCTGCTTATGGTGTTAATGCCCACGGGTAAAAACAGGGTGCGAGGATGCCTTGGGCCATGCCCCAAGTGTGTGGAGAGTGGTGGTGATGGGACCTGTCACGGAGGAGTCCCTATGTGAGCATCTCCCTCCCAGGATGATTTACAGACCATGAGATAATCGTACTGCTTGGTTTATGCCTGGGTCTGGAGGGATTCAGATATTCCCCCATGTCTTTGCTCCTGCAGGTTGTTGAGGAGGAGAATGTGCTCCCTTGGGATGCCCTTGACACAGAGTTATCCCTGAGAGACAAACAGACCGCTGGGGACAGGGGGTGTTAAAAATAAAATTAAAGGAAAACTGCAAATTACAGTAAAGTTGAAGACAGGACTTTCAGAGAGCAGAGTTTGTCAGGAAGACAGCTGCTTTTTATAGCACGCCTGGCATGGCTGATGGCAAAGACATTTTGACATTTAGCTCTGATTGAGTGGCAGGTGGGGAGAAGGAAGCTGAAGATACTGTGAGCAAATCACTGTGAAAGTGGAATTAGGAAGGGGCTGCATTTGGGGAAAGTTGCAGAGCTTTCGCTGGACTCCTTGGCTGCTTCATGGTGCTTGAGGGGCTGGATCTGAAGTCCCTTGAGATCATTCTGACCTCCTTTTGTGGAGAGAAAAAAAATAGTCCCAGAGCTCCAGGAAAATGGGTTTCCTTCCTCAAGGGTCTGCTTTCCTTGGGCTATCAGAGCTGCCTGTGTCCAGATCTCCTTCCTCACTGAGCCAGAGCAGGATTTGGTCCTCAGGGATGAGAGATGCAGGGACAAGGGTGAAACACCTCCAAGCTGGCAGTACTCATGGCTGGGATACACACCTTTCCTTTGCCACTGAATTACTGTTGGGAGGGGAAATTGGGTGGCACAGCATGTGAATTCCAACCAAGGGGGGTCTTTCAGTTGCTCTTGGCTTAGGAGGACCCAGCCCCAGCACAAGTGTTTGAGCACCTGGAAGTTCATTGAAATGAAAGCCGGTCTCAGGGTCTTATTGTCTCCATTTACAAAAGATGAGTACCAAGACGGACTCTACTCCCACTCCTCAAGGTGCTTATGAATGTGCAAAATCCTATTACTCTTTTTTTTTAGGAGGGTCTTATTCCCTACATGACAACTTTTATCTGTTACCCTTGTAATGAGCCTATGGGTTGCAACAAGCCCATGACTTTTAGTTGGTACCCCTCAGGTGTTCACACACTGCACTAGATCCCTTCCCAGGACCTAAAATGGGGATCATATGCAATGCTGGTTATTTTTTTCTTTACCTGTTTAAACACTTTCACTGTGTTTCCAGCCCAGCTCTGATCCTGTGACTCTTGAGACATACTGGTCATTGTGCACTGAGATCACCACGAAAGACGGGGAGTAATTCCCTTATCAGCTACTGCTTATCACATGGACCCACTGGTATGTTTGTTCCAGATTCCCCTGAGCTCCCTAATTTCCCCTATTTTTATGAGATCTTTCTTATCTCCAAATACATTTTCCTTCTTGTTTATTGTTCAGGATACATTTGGTAGAAGGAGTTAAGTACCTCAGTAATTTACAGTCGTCATTAGTCTCATGACTTCCAATTTATTAGTGTTTACACCTTCTGTACAAGAAGGCAAAGTATTTGATACAATAAATAATTTTCTCCTTGAGCACTTGTCAGGCTGTATCCTTTAGTGCGAGTCTTTCTCTTTCAGTGCCAGAATAAACTATGGGACTCACTGCCACAGGACAGGAGAGGGGAGACAGTGTGAGCATGTGTTAGATCCTTAATTAGGACTAATGGCACGAGAGATGCCCTTGGGCAAATCGTTTAAGCTGTAATATGACTAAAGATCCTTGTTTGGAAGATGAAGACAGAGAAGGAAACTTGCAATGAACATTGGAAAAGAGAGGGATTGGAGAAAAAATAATGATTTGCTCAAGTATTGTATTTTAATTAGGGAAAATTAAATTACGCTCTTTATTTTTGTTGTTTTGAACTGAGAGACTTTGATTTGTGGGCCAGACCCAAAACAGTTGAGGAACAATTTTATTTCCAACTCTATTTGACTAAGGTGCTGTGGTATTTCATGGAAGCTGTGATTTGAATAT
The DNA here is from genome assembly GCF_000699245.1 of Pterocles gutturalis. Taxonomy (NCBI): domain Eukaryota; kingdom Metazoa; phylum Chordata; class Aves; order Pterocliformes; family Pteroclidae; genus Pterocles; species Pterocles gutturalis. Next base: position 998 of record NW_010106647.1, on the reverse strand, counting down.
TCATCAACTCCCGTAGGCAAAAAACTTCTCCCACCAGGTTTGTGGCATATCTGCTTTTTCTTTTTTCTTTTTTTTTTTTTCCCTCATCTATCTCAGATTCAAAGTGTTGAAAAATTCCTACTGCAGACCAGCTGTCTGGAGGCCTATGTGTAATTGTACTCCAGCTTCCAGCAGAGAGAAATCTGTGTAGCGCTGGGAATGATGTGTTGATGTTGAGTTTATACCTTGTCACAGGCTCAGTATGTATTTATTGGAAAATGCATCTACTTTCCCTTCTGCTTTTCTTTCCATCTGAGAAGTGGGAAAAACTAACTCTGGACAGAAATTTCTTTCTGCATAATTTTCCGGGGTGGGGGTGCCGAGGTGGGATTTCAGTTTTATTATGATATTCCACTTAACACCTCATTTTAAATGAATTCAGCCCCAAAAATATTTTTTATATTGTGCCACGGGGAAATTGGAGTTTGCTGATAAACCTTCCGTAACACATCGTGGTCTCTTTTCTTACTGAAGGGAAGTTGAACATTTGGGAAATCTCAGGCAGTGAAGTGTTAGCGGAGATGTAGTCTTGCTGATGAATCTGATTTCCAGGTGAGAATGGGACTGCAGACAGCAAAATTCAGCCCTAAGATCCTCATGACACTTCTCCTTTAGCCAAAAATATTTGCCTTTGTGTGATTGTAGTCTTCCTAGTATAAAAGTAAAAAAAAAATCTCCTTGGCAAAGAAGCTAATGTTAATTACAAATCAGTCTTCACTACATTTTTGAATGTTCTCTAATTTTCCAGTGCAAAATTTTCAAATACTTTTCTGTTTTTCCTATTTTCTAATGTAAAGCTACTTCCAGAGAAAATGCAAACATGGCACTCTTAACAGTGATACTTTGCTTACCATTTTCTGTATTTTTATATTTTATATACAAGGGACATGCTTTTCATTTGTGTATCTGCCAGCTGACTCTAGGTCTTGCTATGATGATGATGATGATGATGATGATGA
>NW_010106646.1:4672-5233 GCF_000699245.1 Pterocles gutturalis | reverse complement strand
CATCCTCTGATCCCATCCCGAGGCATCCCCCTTATCCCAGTCCTGCGCATCCCCCATCCCAGCTTTGTACATCCCCTTTCCCAGCCCTGCACATCCCCTCATCGTGTCCTGGGGCATCCCCCTTATCCCGCACTGCACATCCCCTACCCCAGCCCTGTGCATCCCCTACCCCAGCCCTGCGCATCCCCTAATCCCATCCTGGGGCATCCCCCTTTCCCAGCCTTGTACATCCCCTTCCCAGCCCTGTGCATCACTCTCACCCCACTTCTCAACCCCTTTCCTCCTCCCAGCGCTGCTGGGGACCTGCAGCACCTTACAGAGATGCAGGGCCTCCCCTTGCTCCCAGTTTCCCCAGTGCCTCAAGAGTTGGGACACTTGAAGCAGGGCAAAAATCCAGCAGCGGTGTCACCGCCCTTGGGGATTCCCTGGGAAGAGCACCGAAAGCCCTCTGCCAGGGGTGCTCTGCTCCTAGTGACAAGGGGACCACAGCCCTGGGCGAGATGACTCCTGGGGAGCCAGCATCACCTCCAACCTCCACCACCCCACTCCCACCTGGGCTGT
>NW_010106646.1:3638-4662 GCF_000699245.1 Pterocles gutturalis | reverse complement strand
CGCCAGCTCCAGAGCTCCCAGTTACTGCTGTGGGTGGGACCAGACCCAGCTTCACCCCCATCCTGTGCCTGTCCACACCGCAGAATGAGCTCTTGGCTTTGTTTTTTGCCTTTCTAATTTCCTTTCTTTTTGCCCCTCTTTGCTTTTTTTGTGCTTTTCTGGTTTTGGAGGGAGACTGGCGCTGGCTCGGCAGCCCCCAGGGAGTGAAACCTTCTGTTTATTTGCACACCAGACAGAGAAACCAGTCCTGCCTCCTGCATCTCCCAGCCGCTGCCTCTACCCGGGGCTCCTGCCCTCCCCAGCCTGCCCCGAGAGGTGCCAACCAGCCTGGGCCGCCGTGCCGGATATTTGGGAGCAGCCAGCCTGGCCTTGGGCTGCTGGACGGGAACCAAAGGGGCACCTGGGACCTGCCTGGGTGGGTCTGCACCTCTCAGAGGGCACCTGCTTGGCTCATGGGATCATCCCTGCATGATTTTGGGTGCGGATGGATGCACCCCTTTCTCTTGCAGGAGCTGCATGGGGTAGGTGTGATTTTACCCCCAGCCGGCTAAGGAGAAGAGGAGAAAACCCCCAAAATCTCGTGGGGATGTTCCCGCAAGCACCCTGCTGCAGAGGCAGCCTCAACGTCACCTGCGCAGGGACCTGCCCTCCCCTCCCTCCTCTGCCGCAGTCCCTGCTCTGAACCAAGCCTCTCCTTCCCAAACCTGAAGGTTTTTTGCAAGGTTCCGGCGCTGCTGCCGGCACTCGGGACCCTCAGCAACATCCTGCCCAGAGGCTCTGGAAAGTCTGACGGGTCCTGCAGGCAGCGGCTGGTGGTGATCTCACTTGGAAGAGAAGGAAACGGGACAGACAAACTCTTTCCAACAAACCTGTTGAGTTACTTTAAAATTCCAGGCTGGCAGCAAAAGTGCTGGATGGTGGCGAGGGTTAGGAAAATGCTGAGCCTGGATAGAGTCAGGCCTGACCTTTCCCTGCCGCAGATCTGCCATCCCAGAGCAGAGTGAGAAATGGGAGGACTATTTGG
>NW_010106646.1:3415-3623 GCF_000699245.1 Pterocles gutturalis | reverse complement strand
AACCCGCCGCTTACGGCCAGAGGAGCTGCGGGGGCTGCCATGAGCCAAGGAGCTTGGCTGAGCTTTCCCATCCTCATCCCATCAGGGCAGCGCTGGCTTTGGGGATGTCTGACACCCCCAAAAGGCAGGGAATGGATTCTGGACACCAGGCTCCTGTCAAGCATCCCCAGACGGTGCTGGCCACCCCCCACCCCCCCCCCCCCACCCG
>NW_010106646.1:3159-3365 GCF_000699245.1 Pterocles gutturalis | reverse complement strand
CATCCGATAACACCATCCCATGGGGACAGTGACACACCTGCCCCGGCGCCGCCTGGCAGCTGAGATAACAGCTGGGCAGGAGCAAAATAGAAAGAAGGGTGAAAGCGGGGTTGAAAAATGAGTCTGATGCCTGTAAGAGGATGGGTCTAATCCTGCGGGAGCATCTCCCTGGGGGGGGGAGGGGCAGGCGTGGGGGGGGCTGGGGT
>NW_010106646.1:2699-3003 GCF_000699245.1 Pterocles gutturalis | reverse complement strand
GAAAGAGAGATGCCCCCAAGCCACATAATGAATGCTTGGCCATCCCCACCGCAGCCAGCTGGGGAGAGGTGTCCCTGTCCCAGGCAGCGCCCCAGGAGCTGTCCCTGATCACCCGAAAGAGAGATGCCCCCAAGCCACATAATGAATGCTTGGCCATCCCCACCGCAGCCAGCTGGGGAGAGGTGTCCCTGTCCCAGGCAGCGCCCCAGGAGCTGTCCCTGATCACCCCTTCAGCAGCATCTCCTCGAGCACCGAGGCCAGGGGGAGGGCCAGGCAGCCCACCTCGATTGTGCCACACCGGGGG
>NW_010106646.1:2020-2460 GCF_000699245.1 Pterocles gutturalis | reverse complement strand
GGGCTGTTTGGGGTGTGGGACGGGGGCCAAAGGGGGTTTCTCTTACCCGCTTTCCTGGGCTCACTGGTGGGGTTGATGAGGACCCGCTGGATCTTCACCACCTTCCACTCCTGGCTGGGGTCGGCTGCAGGTCTGGCTGCTGGAGGGGGTGGCTCTGGGGCAGAGCTGGGGCATTTTGGGGGGGCTGTGGGCTCAGCTGCTGAAGCCAGGCTGTTGCCATCCAATGCGGGACCCCGCACGTCCCCCTGCCGTCTGCTCCCACTTGCCTTCCCCGTCCATCCCTCCCGCTCCACTGGCTCGGAGGCAGCAGCATCCCGGAGCTGCCGGCACTTCTGCCCCCCTCTGCTCCCCCTCTCCTGCCAGCAGCCGGTGTCCCCCTCAGTGTCCCCCTCAGCCATCCCGCAGACCGGCGGGTTTTGTGCAGCCTCGCCGGGGCAGGG
>NW_010106646.1:729-1969 GCF_000699245.1 Pterocles gutturalis | reverse complement strand
TTCAGCATCTCTGTCGCTTTCTTTCGCTGGCACTCTGCAGACTTTCAGACCCACTCCACATGGCCAGGGGGCTGGATCCTCTCGCGCAGCGTCCCTCGGAGCACAGGGACAGTCTGAGAGGGAAGGTGGCCATGTGCTGGGTGCAAGCCCAGCTTCACTCCTCTTGCAGTCAGGACCAGGCACGACGCCACAGGAATGGGCAGCTTTGGGAGACCCAGCTGCAGGGATTTTCCTGGAGGATGCACGTCACCAAGGAGGAGTTTGCAGGAATTTCTATTGTCCAGGTGGGCAGAGGAGCAGTGTCTAAAGACCTGTGCAAAGGGAAGGGGGAGCGTTGAGGATGCTTGTGCACGTGCTGATTTCCCCTGGCTGCAGCGCCTGGTGTCCCCAGCCTGGGCTCCAGCCCCAGCACTGCTGCCCGTGATGAGAAATAACCCCCTGAGATGCAAACACTCCCTAATTTGGAAATGCCCCCCACCCCAGCACCCTTGCCCACCCATCCTCACCCTGGGGGCAGCAGCTGGAGCGCAGTGCCCGGCTCCCTTTGCTTTAGCAGCCTGGATGTGGCTGCAGAGACCCCGTTGTGGCCAGCGCTGGGTGACGGCTGCTGCTCAGGAGGTGGGAGCATTCAGAGAAAAAGCCCGTTCCCTGCAGATGGGGGTTTGCTCAGGGTTAGCAGGAGCCCTGGCTCCCACCTCCATCCCGCTGGAAAGCAAAATTCCCAGCATCAGGCTAAGGAAGCCGTGTTTAACCATTGAGTGACTCACACGGCGCCGGGACAAGCGCAGACAGACCCGCTTCCCTTCTGGTGGGTGTAAATCCTGCCGAATGACGAACGCCCTCACCGACACCACCGAGAGGCAAGGTATCGGCTGGGAGAGCGGGATGTCAGCACTCCCAGGACAGGATACGGATTGCAGCGTACAGGGGAAATTCCTGTGCTGTGAGTCCTCCGTAGCCGCTCGGCGCAGCATCGCCCAGCTCAGCTGCAAGGCTGGGTCCCAGGGAAGCACCCGCCGGATCATCGCTGCTGTGGGGGGACCTGCAGACCCCACAGCACACAGACCGTGACAGATTTCCCAGCCTAACAGCTGGCCGAGGAGGAAAAGAGGTTTCTGCTCAGCCCCAAACCCCCCCTGAGTTATTGTGAGATTTTTTCGGTGAAATAAGAAAATACACCACAGGTTCAGCTCAGGCAGGAATACACCCCACAGCTTCATCTGGGGCTCGCAGACCTTCT
>NW_010106646.1:350-685 GCF_000699245.1 Pterocles gutturalis | reverse complement strand
TTTTTGAAACCAGCCAGTGAAAGCTTTGCTGCTGAACAGAGGCTCGGGCATTTCCCAAACGCAAGGCTGGTTTTTTTTTGTTTTTTTTTTTTTTTGCAAATACCCAAAGGAAATCTTCTGCCCTTTCTGAAATCCTTCCTCCTGCCTTGCTCTGCTGCAATTATTCAACACGGATTTGCAAAGAGATCCTGGGGGGAAAATTTCAATGTTGCTCTCTGCAAAAGGAATTTCACCCTCCTCTTTACATAATTTGGGGCCCCAGTAGTTGCTGGAAGCCACCTACATCTTTGCTTAGAAACATGGCAAGTGGTGGGAGCTGCAGGGAGCTGGCTTAT
>NW_010106646.1:0-249 GCF_000699245.1 Pterocles gutturalis | reverse complement strand
TCCATGGGGAGAAGGTTTCTCCAGCAGCACGATTCCCGCCCATCCTACACCAGAGCTGTCCTGACAGTTTGCTGGGTGAGCCTGTAGCACCCTGAAAACCCTCTTCCCAAGCCACCCCCATGCATTTCGGGAGAGCTTTCTGCAGACCGGCGTATCCCAGGGACGGGCGCCCACGATCCTGGGGTTCCCTGGACAAACCCCTCCTTGGTGAGACCTGAGCGGTGGCGTTCCCCAAGGACACACTGTGGG
>NW_010106645.1:3749-5434 GCF_000699245.1 Pterocles gutturalis | reverse complement strand
AGCCGCTCGTGTTTCACATCACGTCAGGGCTGAAGAATTTCCTCTGCTCTGGGGGTGCCTCGCAGAGAAAAAAAGGGGGAGGCTTGAAGGTTAGCTGGGGATGAAGAATAGCCAAGAGGCGAGGGATGAAAAGTGTTACCCAGGGGCTGCTGTTTACAAGCGAACCCTCTCACGGAGCGGAAGGGGAAGAAGGATGCAGCGGGGTGACATTGGGGACTCTGGGCCATGCATCGCCCGCATCCTGTCCCCGGCGATTGCCCCTGGTCCTGGCAGGGTTTCCTCCCGGAGAGCCCCCCCACAGCGAGGTCCCAGCAGCCTGTCCCCTGCACGCGTGGCGTGTCCTGGGGTGCCCGCTCTGGCCTCCCTGCCGTGTCCTCCCATGGCCCCAGGAGGTTTTTCTGTCCCCCTGGGTTGGAGATCCCAGATCATCCCAGTGCACAGGGAGGAAAATCCGCTTCTCCGAGAGGGCTCGTGCCCCAGGAATGGGGCAGGGAGAGGGGGCATGAGCAGTGGGGAAGGGGCATGGGCTGGGTGCTGTGCCCGGATTTGGACCCTGCTGGGCGATGGGAGCAGCCCCTGGACCTGGGCATTGCTCAACATCATCCCACCACCTCCTGAGCCGCGGCCCAGGCTCCGTCCCTGGTCGCTTAATTTTTATTTCCCCTTTATCGCTATTTTAGGTGATGCAAGGTCAAGGTGGGGAGAAGGGGAGGGAAACACTTTTCTCTTGTTTTATTCCCTGTTATCCATCCATTCCCTATCCTCCCTCTCTGATACAACAGCCTGGAAGAGACAGTTGCAGGGAAGCACAGCCCCCAGGTTGGGCCGAGGGATGCTGCAGGATCTGGCCCCGCTGCCAGCCCTGGGATGGCACCAGGACGTGCTGCAGGCAACCGGGCTCCACTTCCAGGGAGTGTGTGCTCCGGACAGGCTGTTCTCCCTGATTTAGCCCAGGGAAACTGAGGCACGAGGGGGCCATGGAGCCCCTGGGGGGCTGGAGGGGGGAGATGGACTTATTCCACCCCAAAAAAGGGGATGAAAGGGGAAAAATGGGTTTGCAAGCCTGGGAAGGTGTGGATGGGCTGAGCCCAAGTGCTGTTTAGAGGAGGCAGAGCGGGTGCACCCACGCTGATGGCTGTGCTGGGGGAGACCCCACACCCAGCCGAGACCCCAGCTGTGCCTGGGGACTCAGGATCGGGCCCGATGACGAGCACCATGGGTTGGCATCACCTGGGGGAAAGGACAAAAAAATATATCGATATATATCTGCAGCCTGAAGCCTGCCCTGGCATAACAGGTGTTTGTGGGTTGTTTTTTTCTTTTCTGCAGAGCGTTTGTATGAGCAAAGCATCTTTAAAAAATGTTTTAAAAATATTTTGATGGTCAATGGGGGACCAGAGGGTGCCTGGATCTCCTCTTCCCCCCCTCCGCCTTGCAACATCCTACCTATTCCCAGGTACATTCCTGGCATTGCTCTGGCCGGGAGCGCAGGGAGGACTCTGACCCCCGAGCATGGGAAAAATGTCTGTCTGTGTGCGGGAAAGGAGGTGCAAATAGTGCGGGGTGAGGAGGTCAGCCGGGAAATCCCTTTCATCTTTTCCCGGGCCTTGAGCCGACACGCGGCCGGGGAGCGCGTAGGGCGAGTGGGAGAGGGTTTTGTCTGCGGTTGGAAAAGGGGAGGCTCC
>NW_010106645.1:3183-3723 GCF_000699245.1 Pterocles gutturalis | reverse complement strand
AGCTGAAATTGCCACGTGGAGTGAACGGTGCAGAGATGGGATGGACGGGTCGCAGCGGTGACCCCTGGGATCGGCGCTGGGCAATTAGGTTTGGTCTTCATCCCTCTGCGCAGCTCAGCAGGATGCTGGGACCCCCCATGCTGCAGGACGATGGGGGCAAAGGACCACCGTCCCCCCCTGTGATGCCCACGACGTGCCAGTGCCAACTCTGGGTGCTGGTGGCTCAGCCCCTTTGGGGACACGGAGGTTCCTGGGTAACGGTCGCTGCCCCAGCATCACCCCAGGAGGCTCTGGGTGCTGGAGGGAGCCAAGCTGGGATGTTGCCCCCAGTCTGGAGAAATCCCGGTGGAAACCCAGCCCCGTCCCTGCGAGGGCAGCCTGTGGACGGGGCTCTGCCTATGGTGCGGAGGTTTGGAGCAGCCCCCATGTTGCAGCACCCAGGCTGTTGGGGCAGTTGCAGGCTTCTTGGGAAAAGCGGAATAAAAGGCAGCTCTCGCCCTCCCTGCCTGCTTGGTGAAAAAATCCCGAGTGGTGGAGATG
>NW_010106645.1:2277-2659 GCF_000699245.1 Pterocles gutturalis | reverse complement strand
TTGGGTGGCATCTGCTTGTCCCGAGGTGCTCAGGTCCCCACGCACCCTGTGCCTAAAGCACCCATGTCCCGATGCACGTGGGTCCTGCTTGTGCCGTGGGGCTCTGGCTCTCCCCGGAGGTTTTCATCCATCTCCTCTCCCTGGAGGTTTCCATCTCCTCTCCCGGGTGGTTTCCATCACCTCTTCCCGGCCGCACCGCGGGGCGAGGGCTTCTCCTGCCCATACAAGGCAGATGGTAAAACGCAGACTAACGAGATCAGAGATTAATCTCCACTTTGCTTCCAAATCGCATAATCACATAATTATTCTCGGTATCGGGGTGGATCCAGTTCCAGGCTCCGCTCCCTGCTCCCTCCTTGGGGCACTTGGCACGGCAGGGTGG
>NW_010106645.1:1553-2248 GCF_000699245.1 Pterocles gutturalis | reverse complement strand
CCCCATGCCCTGCGGGTTGGCCAACCTCTGGAACGGGGAGACGGTGGGAGAGGACCCCAGCGTGCCCGAGCAGCAGCTCCCCATTGCACCCCGTGCATCCCAGTTCAGCCTTGCACTGGGGTTACCCTCCTTGTGCCAGCAGGAACCACATCCTGCAGCCCAGGAGCAAAGCCAACCCAGTCACTCCCAGTTCCCACCAGTAAGAGGCACTGGGATGGGACCAGGGCATCACTGTTGTGTGATGCCGCTCTGTATCCCGCACAAAAGCTGGGTGGCATCAGCACCAGCTGCCAGTTTTATGGGGGAGGAAATGGGGGAAATTCTCACGTTTTGGGCCACGTGTGCGGCCGACGGTCCCAAATTCCTGCACAGCCGGTGGGGCGGCCAGCGGGGCGGCCGGCAGCCTGGCCCCGTTATCAGCAGGCCTGGGCCGTTTGCTGGAAAAGGGCAGCAGCGGGGCTGGGTGACCCCACACTTCCTTCCTTTCCTGGAAGCCGCTTGCTCGGAGCATGACGCTGGCGCTCTGATAACCGGCTGCTTTCGCAACACGTGCCCGCGAACGCGGGGCCGGGGCCAATCCCTGCTCTGCCACCATCCTTCCCGCCTGGTTTGCATCGCCCTGCTGGCACCTGCTTGCCGTGCCTCAGTTTCCCCCATCTGTAGGGATGGAAACAGCCCCGGGTGCTGCAAACGCC
>NW_010106645.1:0-1529 GCF_000699245.1 Pterocles gutturalis | reverse complement strand
CGGGTGGGTTTCCCTGCAAGGTGTAACGAAGTGTGTCCGGTCTCAGCCTTGTTTCCCCCTCATCCAGCCACCTGAGGAGCAAGCGCCATGCTGGAAAACTGCAAAACTTGGAGCAGAGGAGTGAGGAAGGTCCTTCATTTTCTTGGTGGCACCCAAGAAAGAGCCAGTGGGTCCCAGGGGCTGAACTGATGACCACACACCTGCAGGTCCCTTTGTCCCAGGGGATGTAGGATTCCGGCAGTGGGGACAGCAGGCAGGGTCCTGCCTGAGTCAGGCAGCGTCACAGCCGGGCGCGGACCCGCTGCCGTCCCCTCCCTACGTGGTGGCAGGTCCCTGCATGCCGCCGAAGCCAGCGCCGCAGGTCAGGGAGGGACGTGCAGGGCAGGCGAACGTGGCCAAGGGCGAAACTGAGGCAGTGATGGGGATGCCACAACCTGCCCAAACCCTCCTGGAAGGGGACCTGCAGCCCTGCCTCCTCCCTGGACGCCAGTTTGCAGCTCCCAGGGATATTGGGAGACAGGCTGGTGTTAATGGGGTTCAACCCTGGGCTTGGGGACCAGGGGGCTCGCATCCCCCAAAACCTTGTTGGGATCCGCTCTGTTCCCTGCAGCACTGCCCTGCACAGGGACCGAGGCATCCTGAGGGATTGCCACCCCCCGACCCACCCAGCTGGGGGTCAGTGGTGGGGCCGGGGTCCCCACTACGAGGCCGAACGCAGCTCCTTCGCCTAATGGGGGCTGTGCCAGGAGGAAGTTTGCAGGGTGGATTCCAGCGGGCAGGTAAACAGCGGCCAGATGGGACCCAGATACCGGCCGGCAGCCACCCGCTGAGCAGGGTTTGCACAGCCCGGCCGCGTGTTTGCTCTGGGGAGGGCTTTTCCCTCTGGCAGACGTCAGCAGCGGTGCTGGGACATCACCCCAGCAGCCTCGCCAGGCTCCTCTGTCCCCCTCCTGGCCAGGTGCCTGCAGCTGGGGTGTGGGTGCCACTCTCCATGTCACCAACCCTGGTCCCATGGCCTCATGTCCCATAGCCAGGGATCGGTGTGATGCCCAGGTCCCCTCCCCTGGGGCTGTAAGGACTTGGGGACCCTTGGGTGCCTGGAACCACCGGGGTCAGGGTGGCAGGATGTACCGTCCTGGTCCCAATGGAGCCCAGTTCCGCAGGGAGGGGTGCTGCTGCCATCTCCCCCGTTTCGGGTGGAGGAGGATGCCAGGCGTGCCCTGGCACACGTCTGGGTGCTCCTCACACCCAGCAGCGCCGGCGGGATGCTCCCAATCCCGGTTGCGAGATCTCTTGGCTCATGGGGCTCACCCTTCTCCTGCTGCCCCGGGAAATCCTGCGCCCTTCCCTGCTCCCAGGGGAAACTGAGGCAGGGCTGTGAAGAGGAACTGCAGGAGGAGAGGACCGAGCCTGGCACCCAGCATCACCCACCCATCAGACTGCAGCACCCTGGGGCTCTCTGCATCCCTCCCATCCCATGGATGCTGCTGGGATGTTTCTTCTGGCTGCAGGGAGGGCCTGAGCCTGCT
>NW_010106644.1:375-19478 GCF_000699245.1 Pterocles gutturalis | reverse complement strand
CACACCTACTTTCTGTGTCTAGGCAGTGGGCATCTTACCTGTCTAGCACACATACTCCCAAAAATGTGCAGAAATTCTCTGGCCCTGGTTTCTGAACTGGTGGATATTACTGAGCCAGTCCCTTGCTGCCTGCAGAGTAACTGGGCTGATGGTCTCTGAGTGCGAAGTGCATCACGCTAGCAACATCTGACACTCTTCAAAGAGGTTGTACGCTGCATCTGGTGGAGATGCTGTATTTGCTGCTATTGTGTAGAGGAAGGGTGCAGATAAGAGGTTTCTGCAATCACCAGACAGCTATTAAAATTTAGAGGGCTTAGTCCTAAGGACAATTGGCTCAATAAAATCTTAAATTAGTTGCGATGCCTATGCCTGCTGGTAAACTACCACCCTGCCTGCTTCCCCCTCCTCTCACCGGTTCTGCTGAAGGTGGCATCCCAGAAGCACAGGACTGCTCCAGCAGAACAAATAGTCAATCATGCTGAAGCGTGTGGGTTTTCTCCTGGTTTAGCTAGTGTAAGATAATTTTTTTAAAAACCTTCACAGAAAAAGCTGTAACATACTAAATATTTTGCAAAATATTTTCTGAAGCTGCTGGAGAATTTAAGTAGTGAGCAACCAGTGATGTTACCCAGGGATAGTATAGTAGCTTTTAATCTTGAAAAATAATTAATTAGACAGAATGACATATTTTGGCAAGCATTGCTCTTTCCCAAACATTAGGAAAAAAAATTGTTGTACTAACTACATAAGAATCAGGCTGGGTCCCCATAAGCACTTAGTCAAAACCTGCACCTCTGGATATCACATATAAAAAGTCTTTCTGCTTGGCCATACTACCTGGGGCTTGGGTTAAGATCAGTGTTCCCAAGGCTCACTAGAAGGTGGTTGAAAACACAACATGCTGTACACGTATACAGATCACCTCATGTCAGAGGTCCTCTTTCAGGATCACTACGGAAGAAATTTGGCTCAGGAGGACGGCTTCCATCCAAAATCCCTCTCTGGGTAACAGTGCAAAATCCCTGCTCCAAATGGGCTTCTGGCAGCTGCTAACATACATGAAAAAGCTTCAACTAGCCAAAACAGGTCACTGCTTTTTACTGGAAATTTTTAACAGAGGCTTATGGGAGTTTTTTTTAACTTTCTCCAAGAAATCTGTTCTTTTTTTTTTTGACAAAATTAAAAAGGGCTAAACCCTAAAATAGAAAAATCCATTTAACACACTGTCAGTTTCTTGTCTTCCACATTTCTTTATGTTTACTTTTTCCCCCCTTGTTTCTGAGATCATATAGGGGGAAAAAGGAGGGGAAAAGAAGGAGAGAAGAATGATAAATGTCCCTGCTGCATGGTGAGCCTCCCCAGCTCAAGAGCTGTCCCCAAACACCCAGGTTATCTCCACTCCGTACTCCAGCTGGGCTTGTTTGCTACTTTGTGCAACGATGCAGGCATGCTGGCTCACTTTCAAGCTGTTGCAACAAACAGCCACATCCTGAGACTGTTCCTCTGTCTCTCTGTCTTCAGACTGAAGTACGTTGCCATTTACTGGACCAGGGACAGAGAAAAATTGGGTCAAGAGAAAGACGATGCTTGCTCCTTTGTGCCCAAACCAGCGCTGAGGCTTTGGGCTGTGCTGGTGGCACAGGCAGAGCAGATCATTGCTGTGGTTCTGGACTGAGTCAGGAGACACACAGAGGGAAGGAGATCGTGGTGGGTTTGGTCAATCTAGGGATCTAAGACTTCTTTAAACAGTTTTGAGAACACAGGTTGGTGAAAAACAGGAATGGGACCGAAGAAATGCAAACAGCTCCTTTCCTGCTCCTTCTTGTGCCACCAATATCATCTGGTTAGATCTGATGTGGCTGGGTATGGGTTCAACAGGCACGGTGACTGTAATTCTGAGTGTTCCTATGGTCAATAATCAGGAGAGTTTGAAAAAACACATAGTTTTATGAAAATACTGATAAGGGTGTGGTATGCTGCCTCAATAATATGATATGCAATATTTTCAGTAATGCAGATAACACTCATACAAGAAAAACTTAGAAGAATGTGACTACACACAATATTTAAGCTGATTTTTACTTTATTTGACAAATGCTTTGAACAGAAAACAGTACTTCAGAAAGATTGCTCATTTCCCATACTCATGTCAAGAGGATTTTGAGGTCACTCATTTTTCTAAAGGGTGTGGTGACGTAGATCAAGAAGTTATATCATGTAATTAAATTTGCTTCATTACAAACTTCTATCACTGTCAGGTTGTTATTGTAGAAAAACTTTGAAAAAATCAAGTCCTGATAGCACAGTTTTGAAATGCTATCTCTAGCATTTGTTTTGAAATTCCTTTGAAATATTTTTGTCACATTATTTGTTCTTACTAGTTTGTTTTTCTAATCTTTGAGTTTTATATTTTTACAAAGGTCTTCTTAGAAAAAAAAAAAAATCTAGTAGCTCCCTCATAAGAGAGAAAAAAAAGTGCCAAGTTTGTTTTTTATATTATATATTACTTGCCACTTTGATAATATGCCTATTCTGCAGGCATGGGCATAATTTCAAGTTAGCAGTGTCACCTTAAACTTTGATTTCAAGAACACTGTTTTATTAACATGACCTGAGAGATCCCCATAAACTGGCAAAGTTGTGCAATGCTTCTCCTGTGTTTTCATCCCTTAGCACAGATCTATTTTTCTCAAAAGCATTGCAGCATTTCTGGAGCAGCGTTGATAACTTTACAATACACCTCTTCTAGCAAAAGATTACCATAAGCCATTATTTCCTCCTCTAACTAATCCAGGAACTGTCAAAACCAGCTTGATTTACTGCCTAGAATAAATGAATGGGAAAATAAAACATAGGGAACCATATGAGTAAGATAGATACAGAAGCAATTTGTTACTGTACTTTTCTATGCACTTATACATGCAAGCATACTTTTTTCTGTCAACTTTCTTAGTGACCCTACATTTTCGCTTCACACTTGGGTTTGTTTCTGACAATTGGTTGTTTCCTATTAGTACTTTGTAATTTTTTTATTATAGTAAGTACCAATCAAGATCAGGGCTCTGCTGTAATGGATGCTTTGTATACACACGTATATATCTATGGATATATATAAATATATATACAGCCTGCCCCAGGGACTGCAGTCACATGAGTGTGACAGAACAAGTCAGCAGCTGGGTGGCAGTCATAGCCGGCCCTTGTCCCCTGCTCCTGTCTCAGGCCTTGGTCCCCAGGGCAGTCAGCAGTGCTCAGCTCTGGCTCAGCCGCTGTGCAGAGGTGCAGCTGCTCTGGCCCTGGCTTCAGCTGAGAGAGAGGAGCTACCAGACAGTGAGTGCCGCTGGACCACAGGCACCGAGGACCTCTGTGCACAAAGGGATGCTGATTCTGCACCAGGGAACACTTCAAACAGACAAACTAGTTTTTGCAAGGGGAGATTTCTCAAAATGTTAAAGTTGAAAAGAAGTCATAAAAGGCAAAATCCAGGATTTGTGACCAAAATAAGACAGTAAGAACAGCTGTACCACATCAGACCAGAGGCCCATCTTGTCTAAGACCATGGCCAGTAGTGAGTAACACAGAAATAGAGGCAAATGCATAATGTTACTTTCTCACAGTATTTGCATCTCAGATGTAGTTTTTTTGTGTTGGATGGTTCTCAGTGTCCATTAATTTTTCCAGTTGCACTTTATACTCCAGAAGATTTTTAGCCTCTGCACATCCAGCATCAAGTTGTTGCTTGGAAAGGAGTGTAAGCAGATCCTCAGGAAAGATGAGTATCACTGACAACAGTATGGACACCAGCAAGGTCAGAGAGACTTAAAGACAAAGTCAAAATGGGGACATCAGATTTTGGGGGATGTCAATAAAGAAAAGCATAAATTACAGGAGGCAAATAATAGCGAAAAAAATAATAGGAAGGGTCATCATAAATTTAATGAAGAAAAGTATAAGTAGTTTAAAACAAACAGTAAGGGATTCTTTACCTATATTGGAAAGAGGTTCTCATAGAAAGAAGCTGGAGGCTCAGTGGGTCACTGAGGATAAAAGGAAAAACTCAAAATAAGCACATTGCTGAGAAGATAAGTGATGTCCCTTCATCTATGTTTATCATAAGAAATATGGAAAGATGCCTGCCCTGAATTTGGTCACTTCCTTTAAGAAACATTAAGCCATCTTGGACATGAAAATATCAGAAGAAACAAGAGTTTACAGAGCAGTAAGTTGCCAGTTCTAGATGCTGTGTGTCTAAAGGCTGTGCCAAAGCTCAAGGCTGGAGGTGCTGAGCAGCCAGTAATGTCATGTAGTCCCCGCTTTGGCTCTTCCAGTAGTCCAAAGGACTGCAAAGCTACAATTGCTCTCCAAAAACCTCTCCAGAGCAGCACGGCAAGGAAGAGTCTGCCAATGAAGTCTACTGACATCAGTTGGGAGGCATTACTGATAGGCAAGAGGACCAGGACAGCAGGCAAAAAAAGGAGTTGAAGACAGAAGTGAGAACAATGAGATGAAATCCAGTCTTAGAAAGTATAATATCATGTACCAATGGGCTATGAACAGTTTTTGCTCTGGAAGAAGAAAGACTGTAGACTGATGGGATCATTTTGAGCTCTGAGATACGTAACAGCCAAAATAAATTTTAAAAAGGACAACAGATAACAGGATGTGTCAGGATAGGAATTTAGAGCAGAGAGATGGAAGAATAAAAGACATTATACAAGGCACTGGGTAGGATCTCAACTGAAATATCATGTACAGCTGTGGTCAAACATACCCAGGAAAGGCAAAGACTAGGTACAGGATAAGGGCTACCTTGAAAGTGGGAGCATAAGAGGACACCTAAAGAGTTTGGCTGTGTCAGCCTGGCAAACTGAAAACTGGAGAAGTATAAATGCCCTGTAAATGTATCAACAAAGTAAACACCAGAAGGGAGAAGACCCATTTAAGAAAAAGCAAAAGAATGAATTAGTTAACAGACATTGGTAAATAAAATAACCATAAAGAAGTAAATATTGGTCATGCACATATTTAGGCTGGTAATCAAAAAGTTTCCAAGCACCAGAGTGATGAGGTTAGAGGTTATCCTCTAAAATAGTGGGCTGGTCACCAGGAGCCTTGCAGCAGCCTGAGAGCAGTGAGTGCAGAGCTGCCTAGCTTCACCTGGGAGGTGAGAGACCTCTCATGGCCCTAGTCTCAGAGGACCATGCTCCGTATAATCCTGAAGAGCATTTATTTTGCCGGAAGGATGAGACAGCAAAAGCAAGTGGGCATCAAAACTGCTGTACTCCGTCCCCAGCTTGTGGAACCATGGGTCAATGGTTCCTGCTATGTGGAGGAGGCATCTCCCTGACCAGTAACCTCCACTAAATACACACCAGTTCTTCCCGTGCTGGTGGCTGCAGTAACTGCGATCTGACTTTCCAGAGGCTTTAGATACGTAACAGAGGCAGAGATTTGCCCATACTGAGAATTAGTGCTGAATTATGACACCCCACAAACCACTGCAGTGCAGAGAGGAGTAAATATCATGATGTCTAAAGGCCCTAAATAAGATGAAACCATTAATTGCACTGATAGTTCATTAATCAGCTTGCTAGAAGCTCAGTGTTTGCTCAGGATTTCCTAGTTTACTGGGCAGGACATCAGAAAGACTACTCTTTTCTGAAGCATGTAGTAATTAGCTGGTAGCTACAGTTTCTCCGCAGTATTGGATTAAAATGTTGGGGGAGGAGACAGAAAAAAGACTGGGAATGGAACCAAGACTGCAACCTGTTAACTTCACTGAGACCTGGCACACTCTTCTGAGAGCAGCTCCACACGCTGTTAGTGCATCAGCTCTTTTCACCACACAACCCTTCAGAAGTTGGCTGGAGATGACAGCATATCGCAAAATACCTTGGCGATGTGCTGAATTGTCTTATTACACTACCATGAGTAAAGGAACACTATTGAGCCAGGCATAGCTGGAAGCTGTATTTGCAGAGTGATCTGGACCTCATGTTATTCATATCTGTAAAACAATTAACCCTTGCACTCTTCTTTCAACACATCAGTTCTATTTTCTTTTCTACACGATACAGGGAATGAGGTTTGTGGGTATTTCTTAAGTAACTCTGCGCACAGCTGCCATCATTGCTTGTTCTAGGGGGTTTTTCTCTAATGCTCAAATCTAAGTTTCTTCAAATAATTGTATATAGGGGCTGGTAGTGTGCCAACCTCCTCTCACTTGTGTATACTTGAGGCCTCTCAGTTGCTGAGAGACACCAAATGGAAATTTCCCCAAGGTGGAGGGAAATACTTCCTTCTGCCTGCTCAGGCTCACAGGGCAAATGCCACCCTCACTTTGTGAGTTTACCTTGTCATCTCTCTGTCTCCCCTTCTTATCTGCTGCTTCCAGAAACAAAAACATTTTGCCGTGGACCAAACTTTCTGCTTTCCACTTGTTATTTTTGTGAATGGCGTAACGGAAATGCCTGCTTTTCTTTCTTTAATCTAGCAATCAGACAGGTATTTTTTTCACAAAGCTTTGGTAGTATGGACCTGGACAGGGATGCTGATTCACCCCTGTGGATGTATAACTCACCCTCCACCTCTGGGGATGTCACCTGTGACTCAGGGGACAGAGACCTGTATTTTGAAGCTGATGGACGATAATTCTGTTTCTACACTCACAGGTCATTGAGTTTTAGAAATAATTTATGTCAACTGTGTCCCGAGTCTGTGCCACATGGCTCCACTAACATACCTACAGAATCTATTAGAAAAATACAATGGTTGACTGCATCAATTGAAAATGTTGCATGTTTCCTGCGGAGTGACAAATTCCAGCATTAACCAATGGAAAATGAAGTTTCTGTATCAGCACACATGGAGGCAGGAGGGGATTAGGGTCCTTTCAATAATCAAAAATGTATAAAGTTAAGGCTTGATTCAAAGCCTGAATCAGAACCCATTGAATTTGCTGGAATAAGTCCAAATTTGCAGGAGGCTTTGGATCAGTTCCAGCCTGCAGAAAATAAATAGGTGAAATTTAATGTCCTGAGATATATGGGAGCCCACATTAGATGAGCTAATGATTTCATTTTGGACTTCAACTCTGTGCATCTTGTCAAGCCTGTGGCATTTTTAGCCTCTTAAAAACAGTTGTAGCATGAATGGTTTGAAGAAAACACAAAGTAGATGTCTACACTATGCAGTGGGGCATGTTACAGAGATCCCAGAGCCACTGCAGACTGCACGTTGTCCCCTCAGCTGCATGGCACCGTGCCCAGGCTAATAAGACCTGCTGAGCAACAGTTTGTTAGCGTCATAGCAGCTTGGTTTTTAGAGCTTCTCATCTTCTCCTCTCCTTGCACCCGCCCCAAATGGAGACTCCAACAGCTTCTGTCCTATCTGCTCAGCTGCTCACGGGATTGCTCCCTGATATGTTTCTCATAAAATGGGTCAGATTAACAAAAATTGCCTCTTTAAGCCAATTAAATTAACCTGATCCGTCTCTGTTGACTATAAAAAGGCAAGAGCGTTATGGGAGCTGCTCTGTGGGCAGATGATGCAGGTGGTAGAGATGTGGTGGGAGGGCAAGGACAGACAGCTGCATCAGGATGTCTTCCGCCACCTAGCTGCCACCAAAGAATTTACCCCAAAGAGTTTTACCCCAGAAATATTACTGTGATCTATCATCTAAAAATGCCTGTGTCTTTTTCTCTCTTAAAAACAGTGCACTAACTCCTGTACATCTTATTCTGGGCAATGCTTGCAGCCTTCTGTAACCCAGACTCTCGGGCACCAACACAACTGTTCTGCTCTTGAGCAAAGCTGCATCTCAGCTCACAGTCAGGAATTTGAGATTCAGCATGATATTGATAAACAGGCATCAAGTGCACGAAAAACATATACGAAGAAAAACAGAAGGATCCTTTACTGATTTATTTTGCCACGTTTCAGTTTTTACAGGAGAGAAAGCAAATGTAGAAGGAGAATGGTACTGTTTCTATCAATTTCAAAGCGGGAAAACTTTCCTATTGTCGTAAGCACACAACCAACATGGTAGAATAACACTTTTCCCAGACTTTAGTTTCCTCAAGTCTTATTTCCTCTTAAGACAGTTGACTATGTTTCTAAGTAAGAAAGACTATGCAGGATTCTCACTAGTGTTGCCCTTTCCATATATTAAAAGGCAGCAGTGGCAATTTAACTGAAAGGAGATGTGGCATGCAACTCATCATGCTTTAAAGCTGCTTTTAAAGTGGAACGAATCAGCACTATTTTCCAAATTATGCCAGGAAGAGGCTATAACTCTTAAGAACCCTGTAGAAATGGAAATAACAGTTGGTCGATTTACTGCAAAAAGCAGTATTACTCTAATAATGAATCATCTGAAACCTTCACATGGCCCATTATAACAATATTTTAAATCAAATTGTAAGGGAGGTAACCCCGTAAATCTGAAAATGGGCTAAGCTGTCTGGGAATGACAGTACTTTCTTGATAGGATAGATCCTGCACCACTGAAATCAAGAAAGACTTTGGCTTTCCTGGGAAAAGATTTGATGAATTTATGTTGTCAGATTTCATCCCATTGTTTTAAATGACAGCAACGCCAACTGAACATATTGAATGCTGTATTATAGGCATTTTCTCTCATAAGTCAAAATATTTTCCTTAGCAGTTTAACAAAATATTCATCAGCTCAGCATAAAGAGGTCCCACTCTTGCCTACATAGGTCCAAATCAGGAGGAGTCCCATTGCACTAACACTGTATCACTGCAAACCTTATATATGAGAGGAGAATCAGGTAAGAGAACAAGCAGGTGTATGTTACCTGCCATTTAATATAAACTACTCCAGGAAATTTGTATTGACTTGAGAGACTTCTCAAACTAAACACCTGTTGACATTAATTTTATTCAGCCATATAATACGTACTTGAAAAAAAATTCTACATACATATATATGTGTTTGAATTAAAATATAGTTTCCTTTCCATTTAAAAAGGCATCAGTCTTTCTCACCCATCACAAGGAAAGTTCTTTCATCATCCCAGCCCTGATTTCTGGTGTGCAGTATGGGTTTCCCAACCTCATGATACTGCAGAAGTGCTCTGTGAACTAACAGTGTTTAGGAAGTGGAAGCAAGAACACCAAGAAATCCTCCCAGTTTGGAAAATATACCAGCAGAGTAGCTCTGGGGCCCAATACAGAAACTTATAAAGAAGACCTGAAACTGAGGTCAACATTAATATAAAGAAATAATGTTGTTAATAGAAGTGCGTATGACATTTTATGCTGTGTGGGCTATGTCCATCTAGAACAAAACTATATCGTGTGCAAAGGTGCTTCTAAGATAAAAACTCACACAAGTTAGTGTGTAGTTACCAAATCATATCGTTCTGGTACTACTCCATCTTTTTTCTTATAAAGTTGTCAAAACAATACACAAATCCAACCTCTCTGGCTTTGGCCTAGTCTTTGCCTCTTTGCCAAGGCTGCATGAGCAGCATTCCCCCAGCAGCCCTTGACTCCATGATGAAGAGAGCAGAAAATCCCATCCACAACTCTTCCATCACTAACCTGCCGTACAGCAGACAAGCATGAGCCGCTCTATGAGCTCACTCTGAAGCACACCTCACCCTCTGACAGCCATGGTACAGGTTGGCTCGGGATGGAGGAATTTGGAAGAGCAAGAGGCTTGACCCCATGTATCCCACATTTACTCACCAGTGGGTTCCATTTCTTGCCTACCAAAGGATTAACGGTGAGTTACTAGTCCAGACTGCCTATGCATCTGTCCAGAATTGCTATTCTTAAGTCAAAGGTATTTCAGATTTCCTCTGTGAGATCCCCTGATTCAAAATACGGCCCCTTCAAAAGGCTACTACTCACTCTAAGGAATAACTTTCCCCAGGAAGAACCGTAAAAAGTTCACAAGCAGAGGTGAAGATAAAGATATGGAGTGAGGGGAAGGAAGGGCCGGACTGGGAATTAGACCTCCCACCCACAACAAAAAAAAAACACCTGGAAAACCTCCCACCTCTTACTACACCACAACCCTGTGCCCAAGTGTTTTTTTTTGGAAATCTCATCTATGCCTTTGTATATTCCGCTCAAAGACAGAAAAGTTTCTGAACTGGCAGTGAATACATCCGTAATTCTTTTTTCCCCCAAATACTAAGGGTTAACATTTAGCAGTAAGAAAACAACCAGTATGTCAAACAAACTTGTAGGCACAAGGCACCTGCTGAAGAAGCCTGCTGCAACCTTCAGATCTTTAACATAAAGAGCAGCAGTACTTGTCCAAGAGAGACTAATGCCAGTTTGAATGAGTTGTTTTATGCTGCGAGTCAGACCTGGAGAGAAAGACACTGGCTGATGGAGCTTGACATATGGGATCTGGAAATGGAAAACTGTCCAACCTTATTTTAGAGCTGCATCCACTGAGAGGGAATTAGAGTAGGCAGCTCTAGCCATCTACACACAGGTACCCAGCCCAAGCCGGTTGCCTGTGTATCCAAAGGAAAGAGAGCGGTATCTCCAGAGGGTGATTCAGGAAAACACTTTAATCACATACTTAACCTTTGAAGTGTACTTAAATGATATTGAATTCTCTGATTAAAAGCCTGGGTACGTTGCCAGTGTATAGCCACAGTGACAAGAGATGAATCAATGGACACAGAGGACTAAGAGTACCTACACTGTTGTTACTGTCACAAACTATTTGCAATATTTCTCTTTAGAGCACATGCATGCAATGTTTTTAGCTAATCTGGCCTACTGCAGAAGTCGAAGAAGAATCAGGTTTGTAAAGAAGTTATCAAATAAGAAAGTCTTCTCATTCAAGGGTTTGTGGGATGTGGTTCCCAAGGGGAAATCCCTGTACACTGATGAGTGGGATTAACAATAGCAGTGTTAACTCTTCTTGTAAATCCGCTACAGTACCTCTAAAATGGTTCACTTGAAACACTATAAACAAGGCGGCTCTTCGTGCTCCAAGCAAGAGAAATGTT
Organism: Pterocles gutturalis; assembly: GCF_000699245.1. Taxonomy (NCBI): domain Eukaryota; kingdom Metazoa; phylum Chordata; class Aves; order Pterocliformes; family Pteroclidae; genus Pterocles; species Pterocles gutturalis. The sequence goes on along the minus strand of NW_010106644.1, from coordinate 8,478 downwards.
TGCTTATGGTGAAGTGTGTGTGTGTCTCTCTGTCTCTCTTTTGAGTTTCAGGCTGAAAACCTCTATGCAGTATAGTGATCATGTTTCTCAAAGAATTTGAACACATTGCTGGATATTCTAGGCACCTTAAAAAAAGAAAAAGATGTTGCATATTTAAATTCAGTACCAAAATAGAAAATATGTATGTATATAAATGCCGAGACATACTTACAATATTTTATAATCATTATTTAGAGCAGAGAGTGGGAGATTGTCTTGTCTTTGACAGTTCTCACATCTCTTCAGTCTGAGCATATGTGGAACAGCAGGAAGCTCTGACACCCTCTAAAATATACAGCATAGCCAATTCTTGTACTTTAGTCTTCATCCGTCCAGTGAGGGTTCATTTTGCCTTGCTTCAGGCATCCAGTCTAAGAATTTATTTAAGCAGGCTGGGATACAGTCCATGGAGGAAAATAAGTGTGCTGAAGTGGTCCAAGCCTGCATTTTATACATATTATTTCACTTTTCCTTGGATTGTTGTGCTTATAGTAGAATTGTTTTCAAGTATGTGCCTTAATTATTACCATTCAATGTTAACAGAAAATTGTCTGTGTACATATTTCAGTTTGAAAAAAACCAAACCAAAACTAGATAGCAATGAGATTTCTGCCCGGGGTGCCTTACAGTCTAAAAAGTGTACTTCTGTTTCCTTTTTTGTAACAGTTGCCACTTATTGTAGGGCCTCACCATCCTCAGAGTGAAAACTGCAAATTTTCACCCTGAGTACCAGAAATATGTTTATCTTTCTGCATTTACACTAAGGCTTTGGTAGTGTTCCTGGATGTCAAAGGTCAACTGTCTGATGGCCACAAAATGGCAGTAATGCCTAGTGCCCACAGTAATTCAACAGAAAATTCTCTCACTGAGTATTTAATAAAGGACATTCATTTTTGTTACTAGAAAATGCAGGTGTTTGAGGAATATTGTGTATTTGAATGCACAGAAGAGTATCATAGTAATAGCTGAGTTGTGTGTTACTACAATGTAGAGTTTGCATGTTAGAAGTTCTTATGCCAGTCAATATTATCTTAGGAACTGACTCTGTAGTCAATGAAATCAAAGACTTCTCTGTCACTGATTTCAGAAGACCATACTTTAAAAGAGTTGGCATTTCTCAAAGTCACTTTTCTCTTCAAAACTTTTTAGGTGACCTATAGGAAGATGTGGAAGACTGGAATAGCAATCTGTTGAATGCAGAAGTGGAGACAGCTCAAGGGTATAGACAAATCATAGAATTATAGAACCATAGAATCATAGAATGGCCTGGGTTGAAAAGGACCTAAAAGATAATTTAGTTTCAACTCCCCTGCTGTGGGCAGGGTTGCCAACCACTAGAGCAGGCTGCCCAGGGCCCCATCCAGCCTGGTCTTGAACACCTCCAGGGATGGGGCATCCACAACTTCTCTGGGCAACCTGTTTCAGTGCCTCACCATGCTCTGAGTGGAAAATTTCCTCCTAATGCACCAGCACTCATCAGTGCTCCTTCATAACTGGGATAATTGTGAGCAATAAGTGATACATCCAACAGCATTTCCAAAATTTTGTCTTTGGCCAACAATCTGTACTAAGGGGTCCTTTATTTTCACTTGCCTCACCCAACGAAGGAACCAAGCATGGTTCTCTAAGAAACAGATCAAGGAAAGCTCAAACGAGCAATACTTTCTGCTGTTGTAAGAAGCTGGTAGCTAATTAAGTAGAGAATCTTAGATAAATACATACAATCAGCTAAGACAGTGTAAAAGCAATGATAAGCCATACCTTTCCATTAATTTTTTAGCAGAGGCCTGTTTTGAATCAAGGTGCAGTACTGCCCTAAGGGTTTGCTTTGAGTTATGAATGCGTCGAAGTTGATTGGTTCTTTAAGGTTTAACTGTGGGCTAATAAAATCTTAGAAGAATAGAAAAATAAAGCCTATGGAAAGTCTCCTGTGTGGCTTTTACTTTTGGGTTGTGCGCAGCACTGCTGATGAGATGCTGCAATGGCTCTGTAAAAGTGTTAACTCCATTTGCTACAGGTTATCTAAAAGCAATACAAGCATCAGTCTCTTCAGATTTGCACTGAAATATAAATCTTCAGAGATAATCCGTTCCATTTATACAAGAAATTAGCACCTTCTGCCACTTTATAATCTGCATATCTGGAAATTTTTTTTGCCTTCATGTTGCTGAGATGCAATAATGCATTATAATCATTTAAATAAACAGCTGTATTTCAGTGCATAGAACTTTGAGTCTATTCTTTTTGTTCAAAATCTATTCCTTTTGTTTAAAATCTATTCCTTTTACTTAGAATACTGATAATAAATTTAAGATGAGATCACTGATTATACATACATGGTGAGTGCTTTCCGAATACCACAACAGTAGAAGGACAATAGGGTCCTAAAAAAGACAGCATTTTTAGATTATGAAGTACCAGAAAGTATTGAAAAATGCAAATGAGGGAAAACAGATAATTCCTCTGGCATAGATCATTAAAACAGAATTAAAAAATAGCTTTTGTGTTAGATGGAAAACCTAATTAAGCTCTAAATTTGAAGCTGTCACTCATCCCATCTTCTTATCTGTACTATGAATTTTTTTATTAAAAACGATGTAAAGTACTTTATAAGCCTAGCCTGGGTATATTTTTCCCCATAAGTACCTCTCAAAGTTGACAATTATTTGCTAAACAACACATAATGCTGAGATTTCCTGAGTGTTCTTATAAGGTGCCAAGTGTACATATGAGTCACACATCTTTAATCAGATTTTAACAAATTATGTTAACAAATTTTAATGTTCTACAAAAAACCTGCCATGGAGGGTTGGAGGATCACCTAACAGGAGAGATTTGGTTTTTACCCTGGCTCATATTTACTCTCAGTCCTGCCCCAGCCCTACTCTGACTTTCACTTTAAGAGTTAGCTACTATCTCAACAGTCCACAGGAGGTTTTTCCATAAGGACCTGTTTGACCATTGCTGTCGTTCACTCCTTAATTCCTGTCCTGCTTCCCTTCTAGCTGGATACAAACCCAGCAAGCTGTACCTACAAACCAGCAAAGCCTTCCCGGGGATTTCCAGGGGAGCAGGAAGTGGCTAACAGCATGAGATGGACCAGGCAAATATCACCATCCTGCATCATTTTCTGAAACAATTAAAGCAACATTTTCAAGCTGTTTTTTAATCCAGCTAGTTAGTGTGCATGAGCAAACTCCCATTTATGTATGTATCCTGCTTTACAAGTGCAAACACATGCCTGCACAGATACTTCAAGGTTTGTTTGTGGGTCCAGTTGTGTTTGCACGTGTCTGAGCCAGGCACATGGTTTGAAATGTTTGTCTCTTGACCTTTTCAGCTGACAATAAGCACAGTCCATCTTAGACAAAAAAAAAAAATCTACTTTTTGGAGTGCTTTAATTGACTGGAACAGGCTGATATAGCAAGTATTGCCTTGGTCCCTGTAACATCACTTTCACGATCCTATAGGACAGTTCAAAGAGGTTTATTGATTAGCATGAATGTAATTAAAGTAGAAGTTTCTGTTTTTCAAATATGAAAGTATTTGCTAATGCACTGCTCCAGGGCTATGAGCGTGCAGTCATTCTAGAAAAGAAACTGCCAAATTGCACAAAATAAAGAGACAAAGGATGTTAGGACCACACAAGCGTACCTTGTTAGGACTGGAACAGGTTACCTTTGTGCCATTCCCATTCTCATTTGCGATCATTGCCCCTTGAATGGATTCGTGTTGTGCCATTTTCTCCTCTGGCTACAATAAGAAAGAAGGTTTCAAATCCCCATCCCTTCTTTGATTTGGTGGTCATTCCCGTTTCCCCTTTTACATAGACTGGCAGCTTGACCAGTAAAATCACCGATGAATCAAAATACTCCCTTTAGTACGGAAAACTTTTGTTCTCCACTTTCTCTTTTCAACTTTCACCTCTTGCTTTCACCATACCTTCCAAAGAGAGCCCAGGGGCGAACCAGCACCCAGCTCTCCTGAACTGAGCCAACTTCAATCCTCTCTTCTGCTGCAGTGGTTCCCACTCTCCATTAGGTGGCATTAGTTCAAATTCCGTCTTGGAACAAATTGCTCCAAGGATTGTGCTCCCCACCAAAGTCCTTCCTGGAGTTGGCCAGACCATGTCTTCTTTCACTCCTTGTCTCAGGCCTGGATGTTGCCCATCCTCAGAGCTATTAATTCTGCAGTCTTGCCAGCATCCCCTGTCAAAATTGTGCTTTTTGCACATGTGTACTATTTTCATGTGTAAATAATCTTTCAAAACACACAATTTCCTATGAGTTTCTATAGCTCTGTTCAGTGCGTAGAAAGAACTGTACATGCACTTACATGTTTAATAGAAAGCATGTGCATACAACCAACAGATGAACTATAAACTAGTGCGCAACATCATCCTGCTTGCTTTCAAAGGGCAAAGATGTTAGAAGGCAAAAGGGAAGCAAGTGCTTCTTTAATGTATTCTTAAATGACCACCAAACAGAAAAGAGAATAATACAAATCCAGCAAAACAAATTGTTTCTGTGTTGTTAGTTCTGTGAAAGACAGTGTTATACAATAGAAAGATTGGGCTATAATACAGCCTGCTTTCCTACGCAAAAAAAAAAAAAAAAAGGAAAAATATTTTCTTTCTGCAAAATATGATCTAGGAGATTCCCAACTTCCCCCAAGATAAGCTGAAGTCTGAATAAGATGAAATGGGAAGGCCAAGGCAAAGATACAGAGGGGGCTGTGCTGGCCGAGGACTGCAGCTTACCACAGAGCCTGGGGAAGCTGAAGCTGGGAGTTCTAAATTAAGGTAAAACAGGAATAGCTTTCAAACATTTGTATCTATTGTTTACTTTTTGCACAGAAATTGCTCTTTAATTTCAAATGTCAAATTTCTTCATATGCCCTTGAGCTTGCCTCAAGGGGGAAAACGCCAGCATAAGGAAAAAAACAGTAGATCTCTTCCACTTCCCTTTAGAGTTATGGGAAGAACTAAACACAAGACTAACAAGGGAAAAAACAGTTATGAGAACAGCAGATCTGTGCTTTCCTTTGCTCTAAACATGTTCTATGTTTACTCTCTCCTCTTCCTGCAGTTTTATGCAAGTCTTTCATTTGCGGGTCAGAACCCACTAGGTCTAGAGGCAAAGGACTCCCAAAGTATGTCAGCCTTCTGGCTGCAGGGATGGCATGTTTCTGCTGATTTTCCTGTACCTCAAGCACAGTAGAAGTCTTCCTCTGGAAAAACCTCTTTCAAGGCTGCATTTACACTGAAGATTTTTTAAAGCAACTTAACTTTGACCTAGCAATTATGGGAGTACAGTTTCTGCTGGCAGCTGATACTGTAAACCTCATTTTCTAAAGAGATTGCATTTATGAGAGCAATCTGCATGTCCCTCCCTCTACCTGTCTCTCAAGCTTGTCCCACTCACTCAGATCCCCTGTAGTTTTGGGACCTATTAGCCAGTGTCAGTTAGAGAGGAGTAGAAGCCTTAAAGATATACTGATGATCTCTCCTCCCATGTAGATGCAGATCTATAAACAGGATGACCTGATCACATCCTCTGGTTTCATGTACTTCTCAAGAAATGGGATGAAGGCAAAGGCAGAAGTTGCCGTGGGAAAGAAGCAAGTGCAAAGGATGGGACAGCCCAGAGAAGAAGAGACAGGGAATGACAAGAGGCCATCTTTTCCTGCAACAATGCTGGCGTCTTTCATAAGACCCCAGCTTAAACAAGGCTGATACGTATCGTCCTGACAGTCTGTGCTTCTCAGGATTCACTTTCATTTACTTTCACAGGGTTTCCCTCAGTGCAAAGAGTAGCATTGTCCCTTTTGCTTTTCTGATGGGCACGACGACCAGGATGCTGAGCTCCAGCACTGATGCCCCAAACTCAGCAGCATCCCAGGGAAGTGAGCACCATGGCATTGGATGCACATTCTCCCGCCCCTGAGGAGACGTGCATCTGCTGCCCCTATTACCTATACTGACAGTATATGCAGTAAGGAAACCCTCCAAGTACCAAGATGGTCTGAGTCTTGTTCCCAAATATTTGCAAAATATCAAGTCCTGAAACAAGGTGTTTGAAAGACTCAGTACCTGTTTTGTAAAAGGTCTTCAGCTAACTGGGATTTTCTTTCTTCTCATGCTCACCTATAATGGCAACTATTCTCAAGGTTTGAGTTGTTTCCCCAGAAAAAAATTCTAGCCTAAACTCATCCTGAAAATAAAAATGTCTGCTCATTTTTATCACAATCTGGGAAAGCCTTGAGAGGCAATCCGTTGTTGTGGCAGCCTAACCCAGATGGACTTGAATTTGGAACCCACTGATCCTTATCCTCTCCTAAGAAAAAAGAAAAGCTTGAGAGCTACTTTCTGTGCATGGAATCACTTGCTCACACTTAATAGCAACTGGAAAAGAGAAAAAAACCTTGACAACTTTACTGTAATTTGACAACTTTTGCTGAAAACCCAGTGAACTGAACTGCCACAATATATTAAACTGTACATTACCTAAGCCCTCTCAGTCTTGCAGTCTTGCATTAACTACAAAAGACAAATCAGATCTTGAAAAATGTTTTTATCAAGCAAAAATGAGACAATACCAAAAAACCCCAAAACCTCTGTCATGATCTTTTCTTAATGGCAGCAGAATTTTGAAATAATTAATTTAGAGTTGGTATCTTTTGCCTCTGAAAAATTCACAGGTCCTGCTAAAAGAAAGAAGAAGAAAAAAAAAAAAAAAAAAAAAAAAAAAAGGAACTCCTGATGGTTTTTCATTAGCTCATTAAAATCCATCTTTTATTTGCATGGAAAAAAACCTATGGGAGCAGGTTAAAATGATGACAGCAACATGAAAATTTATGCTGTTGGCACCAAATAGCAATTTTTGCTGCTACTACCCCAGCCCCCCTTAGAGGTACTGCAACTTTTACACAAGCGAGATTGACTCACCAACACAGTTCTCTTGTATTCAGTTGAGTCACTCACATGTCTAAAGACTTTGTGGTGTCTTTCATTCAACTATTACTATTTTAATAATACTAGTCATAACTGTCATAAAAGAGTCATAACTGTCTTTCACTAAACTATTAGTGTCTCAATGAAAGTCAGCATAGGATCCCTGTCTATCCACTCCAGGACATAAATCAAAAGCCAGGACTGGTCTTTCAGGGGAACTGAAGCAAAAAGCAATGTATCCCTCCTTGATGGTACCTAAACTGGGGATGTCTACTTGCTTTTCTGTAGCAACACTGAGAACATGAAGCAATGACTGCTCTGGCAAATGTTCTAGAAGAACGGGATAATGGTGGTAGGTTAGTTAAAATCTAAGTGTACTGGAGAAAAATTACAATACCGATTATTTGTTTAAATGTATTGCACATGTCTTATGCCGAGCATACTTCTCAGGTCATTACTGTTTGCATCTTCTGCATGTATGGTTGACCACATTCTGGCCTAAGTTTCATCCTATTTTGAGAAGAATGGAAGCACTCTAAAAAAAAAAAAAAAAAAAAGGCTTGAATTTTCCCTATCATTGCATCCTTCTACAGAAGAAAAGGGAAAGATCTGTGGTCATGTCTGTGCACTTGTGGCCAGGCTTGAAGACTACATGATCTCAAGCACAGTTCTGTGTGCAGTGACACATAGTTCTGAACTAAAACTCATCTGCTATTTACAAGAGTTGGATCATTTAGGGTAAGATCACTGTGTCATGCGAGATATTTCTCAGACATTTTGGATTTTGGAATCTGAAATTCTGCTTTACATACTGAAAATAGTCATGCATGTATTATGGCCCACTGACTTGCAAAGGGAAAACTGAATATCGAATGGATTGTCTGGGTCAGTATTAACATTAGGCCTCCAGTATTTTCACTTCTTTGGCTGGCCTTAAGTCTGTCCTGGGATCTGATGCCCCTCAACCTGTCCTTTGGCAGGCTCACAGTTGACCCCCACTGAGTGACAATTAAAAAATAAAGAGACAGAGAATTCCTAGGGAAAACCGACAGCTTTGCCAGTATATTGAACTACAGTTTTACCAGAGCCTGTAGCCCTCTCCTGCAGCCTG
>NW_010106644.1:0-320 GCF_000699245.1 Pterocles gutturalis | reverse complement strand
GGGGGATGCTCCCGGGGGTCCGAGGCCGGGGCTTGTGTCCCCGGGCAGTGCCCCAAACCGTCCCTCCTCCTCACACCGTGCCTGACACCAAATACATACATAAATAACGGGACTGACACGTAAAAAACCAATCAAACATACCCAACACCCAACCCAGACCCGCAGTCGTTGTTATTTTTTCACCGCCCCTTAATATATTCGCGTTTCCTCCCACTCTCCCAACAGGCTACCAGCTGCAGAGGTCCTGAATAGCAAGTTTAATTGGGCTTTGTCATGCAGAACACCTCCATTTTCTATAGCAGGTTACAAAGGGGCCCTTG
>NW_010106643.1:0-13743 GCF_000699245.1 Pterocles gutturalis | reverse complement strand
GATCTTGCTGGGCACAGAGGTGAGACTGATGAGGTGAGTTTCCAGGGTCTTCCTTATTTCCTTTTTTAAAAATGGGGGTTATGTTTCCCCTTTTCCCCTTTTCCAGTCTGCGGGAACTTCACCAGAGTGCCATGACTTCTCAAATATGATGGATAGTGGTTTGGCAACTTCATCTGCCAGTTCCCTCAGGACCCGCAGATGTATCTCATCAGGTCCCATGGACTTGTGCACCTTCAGGTTCCTTAAATGGTCTCAAACCTGATCTTCTACAGCTGGCACTTCTTCCTTCTCCCAGTCACTGCCTTTGCCTTCTGCAACTCGGGCAATGTGGCTTGAGCTCTTGCCAGTGAATACTGAGGTAAAGAACTCGTTAAGTACCTCAGCCTTCTCTATATCCTGGGTCACTAGGTCTCCTGGTTTCTTCCGGAGGGGGCCCACATTTTCCCTAGTCCTCCTTTTATCGCTGACGTATCTATAGAAGTTCTTCCTGTTACCCTTAACGTCCTTGGCCATATTTAATTCTATTACCAATTCATAATGTACAGTCAGCTATTTCCACTATATTCTAGTCCTGTGAAAAAAGAAACCTTTATTTCTCTGCTGCCTGATGGATCAGAAAGACAACATAAAACAGATTTTTGCGTATTAGTGCAAATTGATTAAGCAGAACATCAGAGTCAAAGAGCCACAGAACTGAGGTGACATCCTCAGTGTGATTTTACTTTCTAGGAGCTGATACAGTAATTTTGTCTGTTTTCATTATAATGCTGTTGGTCCTTTAGTATTTCACAGCACAATGGGAAACCCGGTATCTTCCTGACCATCATATAGTACTGCTTAAATCAGCCAATTGTCTGAAAATAAATTCATTATTTTATCATGTTTAAGCTAGCATGGCAATTACTACAATTTCAAAAGCCATCTCAATTTACTATCAAACAAGGATGCAATGAGGCAGAAGCTACGAAAACTGCTGTCCAGAAAAGGCCTCCTCTTCTGTTCCTGGAATATTAATATTTTAGCCTTAAGCCAAAAGTGCTGGCTAGCAGAATAAAGAAAACGGTAACAGAATTTGGAGTTTATTCTTTTTCAATGCTCTCTACATTAGATTGTGCCTGGTTTGGAAGCTCTTGGAATTTAAGCAAATTCTGTTTTCCTAGAGCGAGCTGCAGCATTGAATCTCATATTGTTGTATCTCCTACCCTTGTTTACCCTACAGACTCTATCACTCACTGCTGTCTCTAAAAGTGTATTGTTATTATAATAGTTCCAATATCTTACTAAAGCATGCTGCCCTTCAAAGAGCTATTGAAAATTATTTTGACTTCACTAAATTTATATTCAGGCCAGTATTTCCCCCCTGCTACCTAAAACATCTCTCGAAAGCTGCATTCTGCTGCAAAAGGGTTTAGAGGCTTTTGTGATTCATATACCATGCCTCATGACAGCCTTCCAAACTGCACAGGACCCAAGGCTGAGCTTTTAGAGCAGTCTGTAAACTTTATGCTGCCCCTAATAGCTGTTTGAATATCCAGCTGCTGCCTGAGCTCCAAGGCCAGTGAAGAGTTATGTTGCACAAATTTAATACAATACAGCACAAAATGCTGCTACTGATAGCAGGACAAGGGATGCTAACTCTGGCCAGACTCCTCTTCTATATATAAGGTGAATATCAGAGTGATGAATTGGAGGAATTATGACAGCATGTTTTAAGTTTGCAAAGGCATAGGCTGTTCATTTTTTTTCCTCCACTTGAAAAAGACTGGCTGACAGAATTAAGTCTTCAAAGCTCATTCACTCTCTTTTTTGCTGCCTGCTTCTCAACAAACTTTTACAAGAAAAGAATAGTGTGCATTCAATTAAGTCTTGTTTACAAATAATTTCTCACTATCTGCACAGTTTTAATGATGATATATGGTCGTTCTGGGGATGCACAGTAAGTTTGAAACTACATTTCAGACATAAAATCTATTATGGAGTCCAGGTGCTTTTATTGAACAGCACTCTCTCAGAGTGAGAACCTCACTGAGTCCCTCTCAAGGGACTTTCTGTATGTTATGTTAATTTTAAAATTCTTTAAATATATTTAAATGTATGCATTTCCAAGCTCTTGTGGTCATAGCTTAACTGGGAAAAAAAATCATACATAAATGATTCATGAGTACATGGCACTTACATGCTGGGATGGTGGAGGGGAGGGGAGAGGAAGAAGAACCCAATGCTTTTAAAAGTCTTGCCCTCCGCTGTCCCAGGACACAGGACCTGTGATAGATGAAGCCTGAATAACATCACTACACTGGATATGTCAGGTTTGAAAATAAGACAGGGAGACTTCATCACCAAAGACATTTTAGGTATGTGCCCATTTGCTGAGCAGAATGGAGAGGGGGGCACCTAACAGGGTTGCTGTGATGGGAAGGTTGGGACTTCTCCCACACTGAGTGCCTGAGCACGTACAATGGGCGAAGGACCGACAAATTCATACAGCTAATTCACCAGCTGAACTGCTCAGTGGGTTGCTCTGATAGCCTAGGACAGTGTGAAAGTAGGAAATGATCTTACTTCATGCAGACTTGAATAGAAAGAAGCTTCCTGACACAGAAAAGACATAAGCAAACATTGTAATAGGACTAATAGTGGATTTAGAGGAATGAAAAGACCTATTGAATATACACACACAAAAGCATAATTTAATGTGTAAAGTGTCTGTGTCTTGATGAATAGATTAGAAACTCAACATTAAAAACATGCAAACGGTCATAAGATTTCTAAAGGGATAAAGATGGAAAATAGTCTGTCTTTTTTCATTCTAATAGAGTTACTATCATAGTTTTCCCATAAAGTCGAAGCTCCTTTATTGCTAATTTGGCTTCCCTGCAAAAAGCTTAGGCATTCAAACTGTTTCCTTTCCTTTTATAAAGTCTTATTTTATAAAGTAGTCACTCTCATTCATGATCTTTTCTTTGATGAAGAAAACACATTTAGATTCCTGTGGAGGAGAATAAATACTAAGGTAACGACTCTATTATTGCTAATGAGTTTACGCCCACAGGTTAGGAATAAGGAAGGAAAAGAATTGTCATCAGAGAGACAAGAAACTCCCTGCCTGTTTGTCAACACCTATAACCAGAGCTGGCTCTATAATTTGCATTATTTTGGGTCTGCACAGGAAATCAGGACACATGCAACCCAACATGTATAATTTTCTTGTGATCTCATCTCTGCTTGTTTCTAAACATAGACCTTGAAAACAATGACCACTACCATGAAATGATACTTATTTTTAAATATATCTCTAATGTTATCCCATTAATATTATAGGGATTATATAAAACAAGATGCAGATATGTAGGACCTGATGAGATGCATCCATGGGTCCTGAGGGAACTGGCAGATGAAGTTGCTAAGCCACTATCCATCGTATTTCAGAAGTCATGGCAGTACAGTGAAGTTGTCACTGACTGGAAAAGGGGAAACGTAACCCCCATTTTTAAAAAGGGCAAAAAAAAGGAAGTCCTGGGGAACTACAGACCAATCAGTCTCACCCCTGTGCCCAGCAAGGTCATGGAGCAGATCCTCCTGTAAACTATGCCAAGGCACATGGAAAACAAGGAAGCTACTAGTGACAGACAACACGGCTTCACTAAGGGCAAACTGCGCCTGACAAATTTGGTGGACTTCTACGACAGAACTAGATGATCTTTAAGGTCCCTTCCAACCCAACCCATTGTATGATTCTATATTTTTGGCACAGAACATTTTTTCTGTTGCAAGGCCACACATACAGAGTAGTATGGCAGATCTTAATAAAACATACATCTGTTTACTGTAACAGCCTGACAAGTTTGCTCAAAATATAGCTGAAGACTGTCAAATGAAAGGACACTGATTTTCCAAGTAGCTCTGGAAGCTTCTCCCTTTCAAGAAAGCAAAGACAAGCAAACTTTTCTTTTTTTCACAGAAACTTCAGTCTTCCTCTCCTAACCATGAAGGACAACAACTTTGCCCAGCAAATCAAGGGCAGAAATTAATGTACTTCAGTGAGCTCTACAGTGTCTGAATTTCACTCTCAAGTATTTGTCTTTGGTATAGCTCAAGTAAAATCAAGCCCCCGACTACCTTGCTTTTTGGGCTTATTAGATCTTTGTTTCTATTTTCCCCTTGGATGTAGTCAAGGGAAAAAGCCAAGCATAACTTCCGGCCCACAGTCTCCACTTTGGCTGGCACACTATCATCTCAAATTGCAATGCTTTCCCTAACCCCCATGAATCCCATTAAGTTTTTCTGATGGCAGAACCTGAATTGTTTATCTTCTAATGAGTACTTTTCACTATAGTTTGTCTCTTATTTGCTGGAACTACACAATGGGCATGTCTGCTGGAGGCCCTGTGGTTCGGGTAAACAAGTCCGAGTAAGCCTTGATGTAGCTAAATCATATTGACAGCTACAGTAGTGTACAGTAGCACAGCAAAACACTGAAGTTCTCACCTAGCTCCTTGATCAGGTTTTACTTCGCACACCATGGCTTCACAGGCTAGCTGTCTTAACACACCTCAAATTCATTTACCCAAGCTGCATAGAAAAACATCCCATATTTAGCTTAAGAACCTTAGCAAACTTCCTTCCAACAGCGGGCTTCTTGGCTTATAGCATAGGAATGAGCTCAAAACATTGTCAGAACAATTTAAATTCCAATGGTTATATTTCTACTTTCACACAAACTTTGACTGTAAAATTCTTACTGATATCGGACTATGTGAATCAGCAGCTATACTTTGTTGTCTCAAACCTCATCTACACTGGAAAAAATGTACCATGACAGCAACATGACAATCTCCAGTGAAACACCACACCAGAGCTTCCTGTATGTCTACATCTGATGAAATTAAACTGGTGTTAGCAAGGTAGGACGCCCAGCTTTTACTATTCCTGTTTCTATTACAATTCTTGACCAAGACTTAAATTGCATTGCTCTTTATTGTAAATGCCCTAAGAGATGGGAAAAAACCTTTAAAAAAAAAAATCTACACAAAACTAACTAGATTCTTTATTTAAAAAAAAAAAAAAAAAAAAGAAAAAGAAAAAGAAAGGTGTCCTACACTCTGGGAACAGCAGTGAAAACAATGCTATAACGATAATGTCACTGAAGAAAGATTCTCTACCCAGAAATTTATCTTCTACTAATAAGCTCTGACAGGTTTTTCACTCTTTCTTGGCTAACCTCTACTACTGAGTAGTGGCTTGCATTCATCAGCCATGCCAGGACCTGAGATGGGGAATTGATCAAGGTTAAAACTAGCTTCCTTTGTTTGTGGGTTAGCCGTAATCTTGCTCAGTTGCTAGATTTGGTTCACTGTCTGGCTGTACAGACACTTCTGCTGGTTTAATAGTAAGGTGGGTATGGGGTGGAACAAAGGGCCTGTCAGGCAGGGCTGGTTCCTTTTCTCACTGACATAGATCACATCAAGTAAAACAACCCACAGAACTGCAGTTATCTCTGCTTTCCACTTTGTCTTACACACCCAAAATTAAATTCTAAACAGCAAAATCCCAAAAAAGCTTTTCACTTATCTGTCATAACGGTGAGAGATAGGTATATATGTACACACACATATGTATTGGTATACACTTCAAAAAAAAACTGAAGTGAGAGCTTCTAAAAAGCCACTAAAGCAGCATCTTTACTACAAGACTTGTCCACTAGTATATAAAAGAGTAAGCAACTTGCCTGAGTTGTATACCAACTCTTAGTAGGAACAGGAACCCAAGGAAAGTAAAAGGGTGAAAACTTCACCCCACAATGTTCTTTCAATAGACAAACACATAATAACCACTTGATAATTTTAAATTACAGCTAAAAGACGTCACTGAGGAATTTGTTTTGTATCCCTGACATGTACTACCAAGAAAAACTACTTAGTCACCAATAAGCTATTAATAAACTGTGATTCTTCTCCCAATTCTCAGTATTTCTTCTAAGGGAGAGTTGACATAAGACACTCCTAAGACATAGAAAGACACTCCTGATCTTAGGTATTCAAATATTTTGGCATTGCCTTTCACTTTTTGGCATTATTTTAGGTTTCTTTTCGGACAGCATAGATCATCTCCTTTATTTTATGTAGGAAAGAAATTAAGGATTCATGAACCTCAATATATACAATGGATTCTCTTTTTATGCCATTGTAGATATTGTACATATCTGATGCATAGTGATGCTAGTAAGATCTCAGTGAGAATGTAGAAATGTAATGTATGACTCATTTCACAACAAATCCACTCCACGAGCAAAATGAATATTTAGAATTAAGAACTGGAAGAGGTATTTACAGGCCATATTATTATTTTCAGTTCTGGGCCTGAAAATTAGTTATCATCTCTGATAGTTGTTTGGCAGTGACAATGTTTTCAGGTGGGGAAGCAAACGGTGAACCACGAGATTTGTGGTGCAACTTCAAAACACCTGTCACATCCTCACTAAATTCTGCCGCACAGAGTCAACAAGGGCTACAGAATGAATTCCTCTAAATTATTTGACAGGTGATGTTTGGAGATCTGTCAAAAAAAAAAAAAAGAAAAAAAAATCACAAGCACTTCTCAACTGTGTAAGACAGATACATGTTCTGTTGTCCTGTTTTCTCTCCTTTCTTCCGCCTGTCACTTCTCTCAAAATATAAACCTGGGGCTGACTGAGCAGATCACCTGTCTGCTTGCTCAGGAAGAGCTTCTCAAAGCACAGATATAAAAACAGGAGAAATAGTCACTCAGATATTCAGGAAACAAATGTCCAAGTTTTCACTGGAAAATCCAGTATTGCTTCATCCAGACTGAATTTCTAATCATTGCATACATGAGCTTCTCATTAAAAAATTCTCTGCGAATTACTTGTTGCTTACAAAATGTACCAACAGGCCACCTTAGGAAGCAGCAGTAATTCTAGTGCAATAAGGAACTCAACAGCCCAATTCTGTACCAGAAAAACGTGGTCGGTGCAGCAGCCTTTACCCTATTCAGTACACCAAAACTGTATACCAACCAAATCAGTGTCCTTTCCCCTGAAACCAATAAATTCTTGTGAAAATAGAAAATAATTACAATTATGAAAAGAGAAAATAATGATGCAAACACAAATTGGGTCAGGACACAGGGAATAGTACTCCTCCTGTTCTAAAATGTACTTTAAGAGCATGTGCACAATTTGAATGACTTGATTTTATATATGGCAGAACATTGCTCTACAGCACTCTGTCAGTACCTTTGAACAAACCAGCCACAGAAGTTGGTCCTTTACTGAGTCATAGCTCCTACAGCATGGACAGGGGGTGGAGAGATATTCTTAATTGGAGGCATGACAACACGTCTGTAAAACTGTCTGGTTTAAAAACTTCACCCAGGCTTCCTGGAACAAATTTTGTTTTTTTCTTGAAAGCATAAACAGCTATTATATTTAGACCAGCTTGTGTTCATTAGCTAATGTCCAGCTGTGAGATGTGCTGAACTTCAGCACTAAACAGTCATTAGCTGACCATAATTTGGTGCTTTACAAACATTCAGTAAATATAGCAATGTTTATAACAAATCTCCCACTAAAACTTAGGAAATACTATTTTCTGTGTTTTCAGAGGACTGAGGTCAGAAACAACTTGTACAATATGCCAGGGCAAAGACTGATTGGCTAAAACTACCCCTCTAGCAGTACCCACAATCTTGTCAAATGTAGGTTAATAAATACCAATAACTAAAAGTTGAGAAAGAAAATAAACTAGGGTTGAAAGATGAAGCAGGGGGATTATTTCAATGACAAACATTTCCTCTTCACAGACCATAAATTAAGTCTTCATCAAAGTAGTTGGAAATGGTCTTGATCATATTGTGTAAATAATGTACAAAGCTTAAAATTACTTTTACAATGTTAGCATGTTTCCTATGGGACAGGATCACATTGCAAAGAAACTACTTTTAGCCCAGGTTTACACAGCAACTAACTGGAATTTAAAAATTATGACATGCCAAATAGCTTTATTTTAGTACCCAGTCTTCGTGCTTTCAGTAATGAAGTATTTTAATCAAAGTGTCTCTATAACATCTCGACAATGACCTAGCTATAAACAAAATAAGAAATCTGGAATTAAACTCAAGCTCTCATATCTTCTGTTCTGTTCTTTATTACATTCACCAAACACAGTGGAGGAATCCAGCAATTTTATAGTCAGAATTAATTAGGTAAATTGTTGCCTGTAGAGAAAAAAAAAATAACAAAAATACAAGCTGAAAGCAGCTTTGGAACTCTTCATGGTAAAATTATGTGGAAATAGATAGTTATTGTGACTGGAAAAGAGAATGCTTCAAAAAATTTGAAAAATGCACCCGAGTGATATTCAAGCTTTATTACACTCTCAAATAAAGGAGAGGAGCCTGTATGGTGCCACACAGAAAGCTAGGAGAAGGAGACCTTCAATGCATAGCTTCCTAGACACCCGTTTCCAGGGGCTGGAGTCACTCCAGGGGCTGGAGTCACTTTTCGGTTCTGCTCAGAGAGGTGAAGCCACACAGCCACAACAAGACCTCCACATTGGCCTGAGTTTGAATTAACTTTCATCCCTAATGCTCTGATCATCAACACTATTTTTACATTGCCATGTTATCCAATTCTACTTTGGAGCAGGTCTACTGGATCTCCAAGGCCAGGATACCCAAGCGTAGGGAAGAGCCACAGAGGACCAGGCACATGCACCCAAGGTAGAAGAAAGCAGTAAAGGAAATGTAATTTTGCAGAGCTAATAATATGAGGAAACGTGGAGCTGTAAGAGCAGCAGACTTCCTACAGAGGCAGTCCTGGTTTTGACTGGGATAGAGTTAACTTTCTTCATAGCAGCCAGTAAGAGGCTGTGTTTTGGATTTGTGCTGAGAAGTCTGATAACATTCTGATGTTTACAGTCGCTGCCAGGACAGTCAAGGACTTTTCAGCTTCTCTGCTGTGCCAGTGTCTGCAGGTACAGGAGAAGCTGGAAGGTAGCAAAGCCCCAATTACTAGCCTAGGATTCAACCTTAGGTTTTGGATTGAGACCTGAACTGGCCAATTACATATTCCGTATCATGCACGTCATGCCCAGTATATAGGTGAGGCTCTCTTCAGAAGTTCTCTTTCTCTCTGGGTTGGGTCTCTCTGGGTGACCCCCTTTTTGGGGTGAACTCTCTCTCTCTCAGTCAGCTCTCAGTCTGGGATGCTTGGGCTCTTACCTCCTTTCCAGGACTGTGGTTTTGGGACTCTCCCTGCTCCAGGATCACTAGCCAGGAATGGGCTGAGCCTTGGTCATCAGGTGGTGAGCAGTTTCACTGTGTTATCACTCATTTGTATATTTGCATATATTACTACTATTATTATCATTATTATTGTAGATTAGTTATTAAATTGTTCTGACCTCAACCCATGGGTGTCTTTTCCCTTTACCCATTTAAAATTGGTTCCCCCATGCCCGGGAGGTGGGAGGGTGAGCAAGCGTTTGTTGTGGTGTCTTGCTGCTAGCTAGACAGGCTCAAACTACAATGGAGGACCTAGGGGAGCAGATGCCAAATCTTAGAAGTGTCTGACAGAGAAGGTGCTGCCCAGGCTCTTCTCTCCATCACACTCATGGACCTCAGCTCAACTCAGAAGTTGTCTTTATTTCTGTGCTTCTGCTGGAGCTGTTTTAATCCTTGCACTCATTTTAGGCAATGAGAGAAACAAAGAGAAAATGAAGGAAATTCAGAGAAGAACTGAAATTATTTGCAATAGCATATGAAGAAATTTTTAAGAAAATAATACATTTGGCAACTGTGCAAGAGAGATTAAAGCTATGCTCATGTAGGAAGCATCTATATAAAGAAAAGGCAAACTAACTGCTTTATCATGTCAGTAATACAGGTCAGTAGGTAAAATAAAGAAGCCAAATATTTAGGGAATGTCAGTCAAGGATGACTCTGACAGCCAGATATCAAGTTTGGAAAGGAACATTCTCATTTTTGACCTGGAACAACCCAAGTGAGGCTGAGAAATGTGCTTGGAAACATGAAAGGCAGCAATCTACTCACCTCTGCATTGTCTCCACTGAACAGAGCCCCCATTGCTTCAAGGTAAGTTTTAATCATCTGCTGGATCAATGGTATTATAACAGTAAAACCGTGAGATTTAAAACAGTCTTGAGTGCCTTTTCCTTCCACAGAAAAATAAAGTCTCTCAAATGAACACTGAATTGCAGACTCACCCCATACACATACATGTAAATATCTTATTCTCTTGTATTAATTCCATTGATTTCAACACAACCACAGTGAAGTGCTCATTAAATACTCCTGTTCTTGCAAAGCTTCATTTCTGTCTTGCATATTGAAAAATTTCAGATTAATCTAAACAGAAGATTTTGAAGGTGGTGTTTGAGCAACAAAGTGCTATGTTAAGTACAAGTTCTGTCAGCAATAAGAGTTCATTCTTAAAGGAATCACATGAAATAAAACTACTGCTTTTATCTCTAGCACTTGAGTTTAGTCTTTTAATTAAAAAAAATTATCAAAATTACTCTGCTTTGGATGAAACATGGAACAGATCAGGTAATGAAAATGCAGTGTACGTCACAGCAGGAGAGGTTTGGGGAGGAAAATCCTGTCATGGCATGAGTAGTTGTCTCTACAGTAGATTAATTTGTCTTAATAGTGTAATGAAGCCTCTGCTGCTGTAGCATCTCTTACTGCAGCTTTTCCTTGCCCATGTCTCCTGCACTGGCTTTCTACTTGCAGTCATATGCAGCATTTTGTATGCACATTTAACACTACAACCTCAGAAGACACCACCACAGGCACGACCACAGGTTTCTAAGTAATTATCATTGTTCAGGGAGCACACAGGCATTTTTAAGTACTAGGACGCCTTTGAGCACCACAACAATATTTGGTGTCAATATGTTTATATTCTAAGTGTTGACTTATGATAGTTGAATGGCTCATCTGATCCAGTAAAAAAAAATTAATGAAACATTTTTATTCCCTAGTTATATCTGCTATTCATCTGCACTTGAAATCAAATTTTGTAAGCAATTTGTATCACTAAAGCCTTTTGAGTTTATGGAGAAATTTGAGTTTTCATTCTAATTAACACAATTAACACAGCCATTTATGCACATAAGAAGATAGTTACCAGACTATGTCCTGCTGCTAATTCTGATCATTCATAAACACAATTTCAATCTTCAACTATGAAGATTTTTTTTAATGGTGCAAATCTGCCCCCTTGTGCCAGTTTTCCATGACTGCCTTTTTTATTGCTAAGGGGATTAATGAGCTATGGCTCACCCAGCCCTGTAAGGCTGTTTTAAAAGCTCACACGCAGGTATTTTGCTCCTCAGCTTCCCTTTTAGCGTATAATAGAGAAGAGGAAAAAATATATTGTTTTACACCTCCGTCTCAGCTCCTGGACATCTTTTTCTAAAAATGCAGAGAGATTTAGAAAAATGCGGATAGGTACTTAGCTATCAGTGGTATGTGTTTCAGGAGGATTACAGCAAATGACAGTAGCCAGTGCCTGTTTTTGAATGCCTTCACCAATCACTGCAGCTGCATCAGTTGACAAGACCTTCACTCCCACCACAGCAGGAAACTGCCCAAATAAAAGAAGAAAGAGGAAGCTTGCTCTGCACTTCAACAAGAAAGAAAACAAGGAACTATGAAGGCTGTTTTTCATGTAGATCCTACCGTGTTTTTCATGTAAATCCTGCCATGCCTGGAAAATGGTAGGCCAAGGGAGGCATTGAGTGCTTTCAAGGATAATTTGATTTGAAGCAAAAAAAATTACATTTTACTCCAGGAATGCTCCTGTTCTTCCAAGTTTTGTAGTTGCAAGCTGTGGCCTGGGGATCCTGAAAAATATTTGTCACAAGTGCTCACACATCCGCATAGGAGAAATGGCCCTCGAACACTCACCACCATTTCCCGCTTTCCACAAGTAGGAGCAAGTGGTGGGGCTCAGTTCCCAGGCAACTCGGGCTGTTCCAGTTCACTGGGGTACCTCCGGCTCTGCAGCTTCTCCTGCCTTCCCCGAGCTTGTATCCACCCCCCCAGCACGCCAGCTCCACCACCTCCATAACTGCGCTCTCACCTCCAGGTAACATGTCCCCACGTCCCTCCTGCCACAGCTACTGCTCTGCTGCACAAGATAAAAATATGCAACAAAGCAGAAAGAGCAACTTAGAGAAAAACATTTAAAAAGAAGAAAAGGAGGGCTTAGAAATCTGCTGGTACTGAGGCAATGCCGAATGGCATGGCTGAGCTTGAGGAGCTGCAGGTTTTGAGAAAGGTGCCCACGAGGCCACCCACTCCAGTGACTTGCCCCAGGGAAGTCTGTGCTCAGGAGCTGCATCCTCCAGCAGAGGCGAGGCACCACCAGCTCATCGTGGGCAGAATCTCTGATTTACTCAGGGCCTTGTGAGGAGTACCCACGCTTTTAGCAAAGCTGGGACAGAAAATTAGGATTTGGCCCTCACTTCTTCCAGGTGGCCCATTTCTGCTTGAGGATTTTCTGTCTGTTGAAGGCCAACATGAGCACCCTCCCACCCATTCCACACAACATGATTTAAAAACGACACACGACATCTGTCCGGCAACACAGGACATATTAGGTCAGAGCTACATGCTATATATTGCCCCTTCACAGTTTCTTGAGAGCTGGTAGGAAATGCTGAGACCAAAACCAGGTAGGTCTCAGATATCTCCACGGCTGAAGCATCTCACTCGGGATGGGCAGAAGCACTCATCCATTTCCTACTCACAATTCACAGCCCTGAACACTTCACCGAGGGTGTTATCTCAGTCCTATTACAAAAACCAAGAGATGGTCTTTCAGAACATGGCTAGGGGACATATTTCTCTGTCTTTTAATCCAGTAACTCAAATCCTCATCCAGGATTTGTTTGTTCTTCTCATTGTTAAAGGGGTTTGAATAATTATCTTGTCCAAGAACAACATCCTAACTGCCAGACTGTGGAGAATTCAGAACTGCAATCCATTTCACTGGTGCTGTCCCATTTCTTATAGCCTAATTACACATTCTTAGACTAAAGAGATGGAAAAAGAATCAACCTAGCTCTAGCCTGGTTGCTAGATATTTTTTTCAAGGGTGAACAGAATTTTTATGATGCCTCATTCAGTGAATGTTTCACTGTTTATAGTAAGGTCATTAAAGGATGATGACTGATTTCTTAAAGCATACTGGAATGTTAAAATGTTGAGCGACATTTCCAGCATCACTTTGTAACCAGTGCTGCCAATTTCAGATGTGATTTGAAAATCCCACTTGTTTCTCATCTCCATGGTTCTGAACCTAAATATATTATAAAATCTGCCCCTGCAACCTTGTTCTTGCCTCAGCTAAACAAACAGCAAGACAAGAAATACAGCAGACTAAGAAACATTAGTCTGGACTAAGAAACAAGATCCAGTTACTCTGATATGATCTATGGTTTCCCAACATTGCTTTCCAAAACCAGGTAAAACTGTTCAGTCCCGTACAGAACTCTTCACTGCATATTCATACAGAATTCAAACAAGAAAAAGCTTTTTAAAATAAAATAATGCACAGACTACGCAGGCTTGTTCCACCTACCTTGTTAAGCTGTGAAGTTCTGGTCCAGTTGTAGGTTCCTAATGGTCATCAGGGTTAAAGCATGTTGCAATAAGACATGAAAAGCCTGTTGTTATTTTACCCAAAAAAATAAA
>NW_010106642.1:0-2664 GCF_000699245.1 Pterocles gutturalis | reverse complement strand
CGGAAAAGGACTTATTTTCTGTTTGGAATATTAGCATCGTCGAAACAGGCTCTAACGATGCTGTTAAGCGCGACGTTTCCCGCGCTGCCTTCAGCAGGTTACTTCCCACCCGCCCCGGCCTCACGCGCTTTCCCCTCCGTTGGGTTTTGGGTTTGCATTTGAAATAAAATTATTTTTTTGTACAAAATTAATTTTTCAAAGGAGAGTGAAATTTCCTTTGGAAAAAAACACTACAGGACACACTCAGATTGTGACTCTAGGTCACCTCATTTCTTCATACAGAATTCCTGTTTTCCTTTTTCCTCCTTTCCTCTCAGTGCATTGCTTCCCTGGGCTTCATTTCTTCAGCACTCCCACAATGAAGAGCACCTTTTCTGAACTGGGATTTTTCAGATTTGCTGTCGGTTTTACGACCGCAATAGAAACCCTGAAACGTGGTTCCCTTCTGCAAAACCTAAGGGAAACACAGCTCAATTTGAAATAGCTTTAATTTGAAAAATGAGAACTTCATTTTATATTTTGCAAACAACTGGTTGGCTCCAAAATGCTCACAAAAGCAAATTTCACACCTCAGAGAAGGGAATCGCTGTCTCTGGTCTCTAATTGCCATCTGACAGTTCTGCACTCTGTCCTAATCTCCACCGCTGTCCACAGACCCCGGAGATTCCCTGCCCGGCTATTTTCAAACCGCCCTGGAAGGGGCAGGGGCCGTGCCTGCGTGTGCTCAGCGAGCTCCTCGCCTTCCTCGGGCAGGGCAAATAATCTGTAACACTGCTTTTCAAAATGCGAACAACACCTGTCTGCAAATCGTGCCCAGCAACGCGTGAATGGAAGAGCTTGTGAACATGGAAAAGAGAATTTCAAACCCATAATCCACCCGGTACTGAATCTTTCTGTGCTGAAAAGGCATTTCTCAGGTTCGGGGTTTTCCCCACAAATACACCCGAGCACTCACACTTTGCGTACCTGCTCCTGAGCTGAGCAGTCATGCTGCACGCTGCATACACAGAACAGGGACTAGCAGAGTATTTTTTGCAGATAAATACCACACAAGCTTCTTGGCTGAAAACACTACCATACGAACCTTTAGAGAACTCCTCTAAAACCCTAAATGCCGCGTAACAGCGCTCTGCCTTTGAAGACGATCATTAGACCTAATAAACAGGAGACTGGAGGCACAGATCTTGTCCTCTTCAGCTCCTGCCACTGCCTTTCAGCAAATTCAGAAAAGATCCTTTGTGCCTAACTGGGTTTTCATTTCATTGCTTTTAAATTTGTTAAGCTTGACTTCTGACACTTTAGAGGCTTAGCCTTTTTTAAGTGCAATAATATAATAAATATTTGTGTTGCCAAAGAAGAAGTGAATCTGTTGTTAGTGTTCTATAAAGCAGGATCTCTTTTTCATTCGTTTGTTATAAATAATTCACACAACTATGTGCATTTTATAAACATAATCTTTAGGAAACTGATACTATCAAACATTTTTGAGACAACACTCAGAAACATATACATACGCACAAAGTATTTACCGCAGAGCATTTGAAGCTGTAAACAAAAAAATTGTTAATGAAAGCAGAAAAATAAAGAGATTTTATGTAAATAATTATGTTAATACAAAGTGTTTTCAGACTTATTTATAGAAATTAGTCATCTGAACGACAAAAAGCTTTGACAAACTACAAACATCTATCAAAAATCATATTATTTGTCTCATTTCAAATCGCAATTTCCATCTTTAGGTTGCCTTGGAAAAAGACAGATTCAGAAACTCCCCTGCTATCTGTCAGTACAGTAGAACGAGCCTAGTCAAATGCATTCTTCTTCCCTTAGATGTTAAAAAGTGTTTTCCTGTCTTTTGTATAAAATACTTGAAGAAATTGGTTTTTAAAAAGTTTAAAAATTAAATAGGATAAGCCTATTTTAATGCAAAATTATTTTCCCTAAAATATTTGTGTCCAGCAAGTTTGCTTCGATTAGAGAAAAAATTGTATTTCCAAGCAACAATTTAAAATGCAGAAAATACCTTCTTATTTTCCAACAGAAAACAATTTAAAATCCTTCAGCAATATGATGAAACGATATATCTAAGATTACTATGAAAAGCACTGTGCAGGCACTACCTATAGCTCCACCTCTGCATTTCTGTGCTTTTCACCATGGATCTAATTTAAGTATTCCTAGTTTGTTCCTCCTAATGCAATGAGATTTTCTTGCATTGTTAGAAATTACAATTTGGAAAAACTTTACATTATGTAGAAATTCAAACCACGAAAATTTCAAACAAATTATTTTTACTATTTGAAATGTTCTTTGAAATGTTTGGGGCTTCCTGGCCATCCAGCTCCGCCGTCCCGCAGCGACTGTACGAATTCCATTATTCCCAGGAAGAACAAAACCCCATTTGTATGAACAGATGCTTCGACACGCAGTAGTGTGGCCAGAGATGAAAAGGCGCCGCGGTGCGAGTGCTTCCAAATCATTTAATCTGGATTAATCTCTCTCCGCATTTGCCCCACCGGCCTGGCTTCTGGCAGCGGCACCGGGGGCTCTCCGATGCCCCGTTTGGCTCGTCCCTGGCCCCCGGCCCAGCCCTGGCCTCTCTGCTGGGGTAACACCATTTATCTTCCCGGTTCCCCGGCGGGAGGGCTGGGGGAGGCCCTCGCC
>NW_010106641.1:78511-104775 GCF_000699245.1 Pterocles gutturalis | reverse complement strand
AAAAAAAATATATATATATTAACAAGTTTAACATCTGCATATCTTGCATGGAAACTGCTCCCCTTGCAAGAGGGGTATGGATCTCCCATACACTGCTGGACTGAAACCGATGCAAGCCTGAGTGACCTGCTGGTTTCCTCTGGGAGTCTCCTGTATATTTATGTAGCATGTAGTCCATCATCTGGAAATAACTTTATGGAACATCTCACTTCATTATTTGCAGTCAACCTGCAGCTTTATGTCCTGATGCTGTGGTGTCAGGTGAAAAAAAAAAATAGAGAAAACAACTTGCTTAACATGGCTTCCATACCTATTTCAGAATAAATGAGCTCTCTGTGGAGTGTATCACTTATAATTACACCCCAAAATACACTTTTGGGTGCCGTTGAGAGTCTGGAGTAAATCCACTTGCGGGGGAACAGTTTATGAAGTCTCAGTTTTCAATTAATCTTCAGGTACCTTTCTCAGGGGACTCAAAGGGGAAGGTGGTTAGATGGCAAAGGAGAAACAGAATGGTTCAAAGAAGGAAGAAATGGTTGGTGAATGGGTGGCTCAGGAGAAGGATAAATAGCCAAGACAATTTCAATTTCTAAACCCCAAACCAGAAGGGAAATCAATCTAGGCTAATGGATACAGCAGCAAGCTGGGATTTCAGTTGTGTGAGTCCCATTTCTTCACTCTCCTGCTGCTTCATTGGACGACCTTGGGTAACTCTCTTGATTGCTGCCTTTTGCTTTTCCAGTGTATTTACACAGCCTTCGCAGAGCTCAGATTGCTCCTTATTGTGTGTTCATCCAGCACCATGCACTGAGGCAGCACAACCTCGGATGTACTTTCCAAGCGCTATAGAAATTTCCACCATTTCCATTATTTTCCACCAGTTGCATCCCCATAGTATTTATGTTTTCCACCAGAGCTGAATACACTCATCGCAGCTTTTTTTGGAAGTGCTGCTTGCTGTAGTTTCTACTGGCAGCGACCCAGACTCATCCCACCCCGTTTTAGTTGCCTTTTGAGGTCCATAGAAAATAAATTCATAGAGGACCTTGAATCGTCCTGGCTTCGTGTGCCCTTCTGCTTTGTTGATAACCTCCATTTAGACACCATGCCAAAAAGATCTCCATGATAACTAGAGCTAGGTCATTTCCTGTGCTCTACAGAAGATTCATCTAAATCTCATGAAATCTAGAGTGTGGATGAGAACTGAACATTTTCTAGCCATTAAAAAAGTCTTGTGTAATTTTGAAAGGAGACACAGGTATGTACGAGGTGAGGTATGCGTAGACCTTTGTGAACATTTCCTAGCCAAACCTTAAATTAAGAACTAAATAATAGCAATAAAGAAGTTAATTAGACTGCCCACTGCTCTCCAATTTTTAATAACTTTTTTCAGTGGTTGCATTCCAAATGGTAAATTGTCAACAATGCCATTTACAGACAAAAACTGAATAACCATCCTCACCAAAAGAGAAGAAAAATATTAATCTTATAATTGATTTTTCACTTTTCTGAGATTAGGTACATTTATATAAAGTCAGAAATGTATCGTTCTGAAATAAAACACAGAATTTCCAAAAAAAGTAGTACAGTTAAAAAATTGCTGAAAGAAAACTTTAATTAGTGCTTTTGTTCTCTTTGTTAATTAAAACCATTTACCTGGAGAGAATGAATTTTCAAACCACTTTTATTACTTTGAAATAAGCATATATAATATGAAATATATTCTAATTTTCCTTCTTTGGGCTTTTTTTTTTTTTTTTAGTTTAAACTCCTCTCTGTGTTTTGAAGACATCAAGGAGACTGTCATTTTATTATGTACATAATGAAAAAGAGAAATTTTTTGTAATATTTACACTAAGGAAGAAGGATGAAACCACAGTTAGTCTAGTGTGAGGATAGTGGGATTCATCTTATGAAATATGCATGTCTACAGTATGGACTACAAAGATTAAGGATTTGTAAAGAGTCTGAAGAAATAAAGACAGTAGGGAGAAGAGTTTCAAGGAAATGTTTAAAATATTTCTTATGGACAAAACTAAAATACAGTTCCTTTTAAATGTATGTGTATTATTTGAATATAAACAGATATTTTTAGCACTTTTTGACCTAATTTTCCCCACAACTCTCTCACATATCTGAAATCTGCAGAAATATACTAACACATATATTCAAGAAACATTCAGCATTTTTCCCCAGCAACAAAATATCAGATGGTTATAAGTGAAATAAATTCGCTATTTCTTGTAACACAGCTTTCTAGGTTTGTATACAAAGGAAACATTCCAGATACTAAGCATTTTACCACTACTCTTTTACTCTTGTTTTTTCCTTTATTTATTTTTTTTTTTCAGGTGAACTGGCATTGTTTGTTTCAGACAGAGATTGTAGAGTCCTTGTGCCAGGACATATTTATATTTTCACCATGTCTGTGCACCACCATCAGCACAACAGATTCTGAGCATCACTGCATCTTCTCAGTAGTACCTGTAACACGTCCCAAGTGTCAAAAGAAGATCTGCTATCATAAAACAGAAACAAATAGTCACTTTGAGTCCATAAACCCAGTGATATGTTTTAGATGTCTACTCAGCATGACACTGGTGACTCTTCTGATGCCAGTGGCTAGGACTCTGCTGTGAAGGGATGCCAGTGTGATTATCCTTGAATGCTAATATCTATGTTTAGGTCATGACTCTCTCTTTCCATCTCTTACTTTTTCACATGGAATGAACCTAATTCTTACTTTATGATTCCACAATCTTATTTTAGAGCTTACCAAACCGCAAGCCATCTTTATAAACCAACATCCACTTCATGCAGAGATTTCCAGAGCCTCCTGAGATAAATAGATGTCTAAAGTTATCAATTTTCAGGATTAAGAATCTTTTCTTCCCCACTTCAAAGTCATCCAAGCTTTTAACTCAGACCGTTTCCCTCCACTCATGTGTCATGGCTGTCATTGGGACATTTTAAAGTGCCATCAACTGTTGTGAGAGAAAATATTTGATATCATAGTATTACTACAGAACTAGAGTTTGATATGGTGCCTTTTTTACCTCAAAGAATTTCTAAAGAGTTTCTACATACCTAGATCCAACAGCACAAATATCCTGCAGGAACGGAACTGCATGAGTCAAGTTACAGCCCCCATCAATCAATGAGTGAATTGTAATTTCCACAATATTAGGGAATAGCTGACTAGTCAAAATCACATTTGGGTTTGATTTGCATTATGATGCATCATTTCCCCCAAGCTGATTTGAATCCAATATTTGCAACTTAAATAACTTGTTTGCAGAACAATTTTGGTACTGTTTTAATTATATTGGAGCTGTTGCATCTCACTTTACGACTTACATGCTGGAAAAAATATGTGTGTGTAGAATATATAACGTAGATGATATTAAAGGGGGTGTAACCATATGGACCACAACCATAATGCAGTCAAGCAAAAAAAGATGAATGAACAAATGTTTCCATGTACTGGGAAGCAGGCTGAAATAGGGAATTGTCTCAATGTCAATGCAATCCTGGAAGAAGGAGCCAGAGCAACCTCCCATTTCAGACTGGAAGATTGTAGAGTAACTGTAATTAGGAACCAATATTCTGACATTTTCCCCAAAATAATCAGTACAGAGCTATTAGAATTACTCCGGAGGCTAATTTTTTGCACAAGGAGACCATTATTGTCTGGGAAATGAATGAGAATCAGGTTTTTTCCTCTTACAGGCATGCTCATCACCCAAAAAAGTAATGGTACTCATTTTTTTTATGACTCCTTATGGTTTTAAGGATATATATATGGATGGATGGAAAGTACTATGTTTAGACTCAGCTGCTTGGACTCCTTGAGGTAGATACACAGGACTCCCTGAAGACAGAACCTTGTTGTTTAGTCTCTTGTCCAAAGTGCTAGCATCACAAATGTAATAAAATAATATATATTCCTATTGTTTTGTAGTTCTCTCCGTGTGTAGGAATCATGGTCCTCTCTCGAGCAGAAAACAGGATGAGTGGAACTTTTTCTCTCTCTCCTGGGTAGAAGATATTAATTAACTAATTAATTTGGTTGTATGGTTGGAATTTTTGTTTATTTCCCTCAAGCAGCTATCGAATTAGTAGTACCTCTAACCCTCAGGTTCTCAACTTTGAAAGAACGACAAAGATTACTTTTTCTTATAGCACCATTCAGCTTCTAATCCAGAAGAACATGTGGAAAACCTATAGGTACAGACGACAAGAAGAAACATGAATGTAGGATTTCCTGCAGCTAGATTTGGACAACTCCAGGATGGACATCTCCAGCTGACCCAGTCACCAAGGGTGACTGGTGAAGGTGAATCTTCCTGTGTCCAGATTCATCTCCTTTCCAGGACTTCCATTGTTAGCAGCCAAACCAAGCCTATGGGACAGAGATCGACGGCTTCTGAATGATGGTCTCCGAGAAACCTCCCCCATTGACAAAGCTGATGGCAGGAAACGTCAGCCTTGTGCTTTGGAATGAGCAGGATGGAGCTCAGCTAGCATCCCTTGTGTTTGCGTGTGGATGAGCAAGTCATCTACTAATGAGGCAACATCTGGACAGCTGTCCGCTCACTTCCTTTTGGTTTTATTCCAACTGTTAGAGCTGCAGCATGTGAGTTAACCGAAGAATGGTGATGATGGATTTAACTATCCCAAACACTACCAGGGCATTTCCCAAAGATGATGTCAACAGTGCCGTAATTATTAAAATAGCAACTATTCCATACAAACAGTCTAATGTGGGATTTACAGGGCACAGACTATGAGAGTCCAGAGCATTTAAAGCACAGGAGAAAATACACTTTAAAAATCCATTTTGAATGAACTAATTTTAAGCCCCAAGGGGGCTAGAGTAATTTATCTGATAATTCCCATAGTGCTTCCATTGCAGTATAGTTCGCAGATGAAACTGCAGGTTACTGTGAAGTCTCCAGAGGCTAAATTCTACTTTTCAAGGTCAGAATGAGGGTTTATATAAAGTGGGATCTTGAGCTAGGTTTCGTTCTGGATAAAGCTTTCTGAACTTTCAACGGTGTTTCAAACATATATGCAAAATTGATGTGGACTTTTAGGTGTCAACAGATCTCTGAAGCTGCAAAAACTTCTACTTCAGCCATAGCTTGACATCAGGTGTCCCACCTAATGGCAGCTGACAGAGAACTAGGAGTTCAAGCTACTTCTCCAGGTTTCTCCGACAGAAAAGAAAGAGAGGACCACTTCCTGGGAATATTTGTCTGCATCTTGAGAAAATTCTCTCAAATACATGGAACAAATCACCAACTGTCAGTACCTACATCTCTGTAGTTAATACAGGAGTGTCCCGAAATAATTTTTCTGGAATTATAGAATCATAGAGTCACAGAATGGTTTGGGTTGGAAGGGACCTTAAAGCCCACCCAGTGCCACCCCCTGCCATGGGCAGGGACACCTCCCACTAGCCCAGGTTGCCCAAAGCCTCATCCAGCCTGGCCTTGAACCCCTCCAGGGATGGGGCATCCACAGCTTCTCTGGGCACCCTGGGCCACTGCCTCACCACCCCCACAGGAAAATATTTCTTCCTCATATCTCATCTAAATCTCCCCTCTTTCAGCTTATACCCGTTACCCCTTGTCCTCTCACTACACTCCCTGATAAAAGAGTGTTTCCCAATTGATACCTAACTTATAAATTACTAAGTTAAAATAAATTGGGACGGTTCTTTCAAAATCAAATTTGAGCTCTCTCTGATCTAAACTTTTCATTTAAAAGTGACATTTTTAAGCCAAGTGTTCAACTTCCTATGTCTCACCACTTCTAAAGTTCAGCTGGTCAGTAAGAACTCACACTGATGGTCTCTCAGAACGGTTTCCTGACAAACCATAATATCTGCTAGTGAGCCTACTTCATAAATTGCTAATAAGTTTTAACAGAAAATAGGGTAGGTTAGTCAAAAGCTGCTTAATAGCTAAAAGCAAAATAATTAAACAGCTTGAAAAATTTGCACTGGAAAAAAAAAAGTTTTATTCTCTCTTTGTTAATTAATTTGCAGCATAAAAATCTACTATAATTGCTACAGAAAAAAAAATCTTTCTGTTTTTCAAAAATAGTTTTAGTGACATCACCTGCATAATTTTACATTTAGTTATTTTGTTAGAATGTTTTACAAAGTAAAATTTTATTTTTTATTTTCCCCTGGTAGTCTCAGGTTTGGCGTAATTTTGGTCATTTTGCCATCTTGAAGCGTAAATGAAAAAGTCCATTTTATGAGTAGGCAAAGTAAGTCAAAAAAAAAAAAAATTTCATACAAAACTCCAAGGAACTCATAGGAAACAATTAGAAAATTACCATGAATTGTAAATGAAGGTGTTTTGGCTGCCTTTCTCACGAAGTCAGTAAATATGAAAAGGATATATATATATACTAAAAAAAAGGTAAAAAGAGGAAAAGATAGGTTGAAATATCCAGAGAGAGGAGGGGCAACTTCCCATTGGTGATAGATACTGGGTTGTGGGGTTGTCTCGGGTGGAAAAAGAGACAGAAAGGACAGAAAGAAGGGGCTGTAATGGGTTTGATCCAACTCTCCTTAATTTCAGTTAACAAAACATCTTTCATAGAAACTTTCTTTTCCCTGAGGCTTAGCAGGGACACAGAATACAGAAAGAAAATTTGAATAAAAAAGCCAACCTCTGTTAGATTGTTAGGTTTAAAGCTGCATACCCATTGGTGTTGAACACATGTAATAGTACCTATTATAACAGATTTTAAGCCATTTCTGGACACTTATCAATACTGTAAATGCAAGTCTGCAAGGGACCTCAAGAGGACCCTTCTCTGATACAGTCTCATTTATATTTGTGTCTTCCCTGACAGATGTATGATGGTGCCTGCCAAAAATCCCCAGCACTGGGGACCCCACACCATCTCCAGGCAGTAAACCTGTATTGCTAGGAAATATACTTTAGTACAAAATAAGAAAGTTCATGTAGCCTCTGTAGGCTTTGTTTAAAAAAGAAATAGTACATAAATAAAGAAAAGACCTAGTTTGGTCACCTGTCTCTGAATCTTAGCATCAGTTCATCCCTTCAAAACATGGAACCCTGTAGAGGTTCTATCTGAAAGCATGCAAAGGTCTGCCATGATATTTGTGGACCTGATTTTTTACATTAAAAAAAAAAAAAAAAAAATTTTTTTAATTTCTGACCTCTTCCAGAATTTTCCAGTTGAGGGAAACAAAACTAATTGCCCTGCAATGCCTGTTGTGGCTCTTTCATCAGTGCTTTTAGGACGCTGCAAAAGTAATAACAGAGAGGATGCTCTGGCCAGTGTGTAAATCAATGCAACATCGCTCTGCAGGCCCCCCTGGAGCGATGGAAATGGTCAGAAAAGGCCTTTCATGTCCAGATTTTCTTTTTTATATTTTTTTTTCTTTGTGATGAAACCCGTCCTTCACTTTTATGAGCCAACATAATGGAAACTGTCAGGCCAGCCTGACCCAACAGCAATTTGTGTTTTGAAGTTTAGGACGCAGGAGGGCTCTGGTCTGGGAGGAGGGATGTGAAAGGCACACTGACAGCACATGACGCTGACTCTGCCTGCATCCCTTGCAGGCAGGAACACACATGTAATTGTACCAGATGCTGTAGCAGATATCACAATAGACAAGAATGCATGAAATAGATTTTTTTAAAAAAATTTGTTTTCTTTTGTTTTGCTGGTGTTATTCTATTTTTTGTTATTCCTTAAGTGCTTAAGGTCTGCGTTACTTTTGTGCCAGCTGCTCTGCAGACAAATAACGGACTACACCGAGTACCTGACAATATCAATAGTTTGAAACAGCAGATTCACTAGATATTGTAAATTCAAAGAAGTTTCTGAGCACACACAAAAAAAAAAAAAAATTCTTTTTTTTTTTAAATTGAGATAAATTTTCTTCAGAAATAGCCAAACTCCCATCACGGTAGGACAGACTTCTCTTACAGCGTTCCACAAAATTGGTCACCATGAAATAATTCATGGGAGACAGCATGGTCATCACAGCCCAACTTTCAAAGAGTGAGACGAAGAACTTTGTAATCACCAAATGACAGGGTGACCACTCATCTTGTTATTTTTGTGAGCTAGATGCAGCACTCATTGTTTTTCCAGCTTGGATACAAATGCCAACTCTTTACATGGAATGGTCAAGGCATTCCGCCTTCCACAGCCAACAGCACTGGGAATATTGGAAGGCTGGCTCTAGATCCAGTTTGAGATTTGAGGCATTTGCATTCAGTTAAACCGAAGGAACAGAACAAGCGGTAGTCAGAGCCCAGAGTGAAACTCAAGCTCCTGACTCTGGAGCTACCATGGTACACTTTATCCAAACCACAACATCCTACTGACAAATATTTCATCAAGTCCCCAAAAATCCAACCCACTTTGTCACATGGACAGACACACATATGCATTAATTGGTAGGGTTGCAAGTAATTGGGAGGGGAGATGGTGGTGGTGGTGTTTAAAAAGGATGGAAGTTTCATGAATTATTAATTTTTATGTTGGCATCAAGAAATATCCAGGTCCTGAACAGGTTTGTGGTGTCTCCTACAGCTGAGAAAGGCAGGATTGCACTGTAAGGAATATGCCAAAGTCTTGTCAGTGTGGCTGCTGGCAGGAGCAGACCTTGTGATTACCAAGCTCTAAAATTTCCACACAGTCTGTGACACATCCTACAACTAGACAGGGACTCCCTGCCTGTCCTGTCTTTGACGTTGCAGATAGGAGAGGTCTGCTGCTACGTAGCTTGGGTGCCTCTTTTTACCTGAGAAGGGAAAAAAGAGAAAAAGAAAAAAAAAGAAAAAAAAAGAAAAAAAAAGACGAAAAAAAAAAAGACAAGAGTGTTGTTTTGGCTTTCTAATGTGGTTCATGTGGCTTTTCTGCTCTCTGTGCAGCTGGATGTGGTGGCCAAAAGAAATAGGAACTCAGTCCCGCTTTACAAAACTTTCAGGCAAGGATACATTTTGTTTCATGGAACTTCTTCCCCTCCACAAAAAAAAAAAAATCTCTAATAATCCTGGATCCGAACTGGCTGTGGGTAACCACAGGAGAGGAATCGGGACAATGATCCTGGAATCTGAAGCAAGGCTGACCATCCAACGTCAGCTGACCGCCTGCGGCTGAGGTCCTGTCTGCCTGTCCAAATTGTTGCTTCTTGATTAGCTTAGCAGTGGTAACGTTTCTTGGAGCTTTTGTTGAGCTCTGTGTTAAGACAGAAGTTTTAGAACAAGGTTTTTTACATGGATGCAGTGGGCGGTGAGAGGGAACATCGCTCCGTGGTACCCAAAGGGTGTAACAAGGGCTCTGCTCTTGGCTCACTGTGTGGTCTTGGACAGGTCGTGCCCAACGTGGGCTCAAAGCCAAGACTTGTCTTTGACTTTTTTTTTTTTTTTTCCCTCTCAAAGCCAACAGGAAAATATCTGTTTCTTTTACACGTTCTTAGTGTATTTGTCTTGAGATTTACAGCTTTGCTGCTGCTGTTCAATCTGTTTTGACAGTTTTTGAGGCTATTGCAATTTTTCTGATGTCCAAACTGTCTGACTGTCCACACCGCCCATATGTTACATCTTATTTGGCTTCAGCCTGGCATGAACCTAGGAAAAAAGATAAGGAAGAATTATGCATAGAGTGTTTTATACATTCTGCTTCTATAAGCTTCCTGAACATAGGTAATTTACTTTGTTCTGAAAAATGGTAGTAAAATTAACCAAAGACTGTTAGAAAAATGGTCCATGAGGCTTGCCTGTGTGCTGTGTTCAGTTGGAAAAGATTCTGCTGAAAGGCTTAATGTGTACATAAAAACGGTGTACAACTCAAGGAAATAACAAACAAATAGGTGTCACCAGGTCAAGGCAATGAAATGTTATGGGTTGGTGCCATAGGCGGTAGTCTCATCACCTCAGCTTCTGATCAAGATCCTCCTCTAATTCAGACCCTGGACCTGGGACAAGGAGCCGAGAACACAATGCTTCTGAGGAGCCGCTGTGTTGTGATCGTGGTGTAAACAAGCA
Source organism: Pterocles gutturalis (assembly GCF_000699245.1). Taxonomy (NCBI): domain Eukaryota; kingdom Metazoa; phylum Chordata; class Aves; order Pterocliformes; family Pteroclidae; genus Pterocles; species Pterocles gutturalis. The sequence continues at coordinate 94,726 of NW_010106641.1, read as the reverse complement.
GATCTGTTTTCCGTAAATATTTCTGCCCTGAGGTGCTGCCCTTTGAAGAGGTCAGTGGGGAGTTGTACTTGAAAGGAAGATGGGGCTGTTGTTTTGATTGTCATGTAGAACAGGCTACAGACCTTCAGAAGGAGACAGACTCTGTGTATGGGCTGGAATATTACATCTATTTCTATATTCATGGAGAAGACACTCTTCTATAACCCCATTGATAAGTGCATCCTCAGAGTGAACAGTTGAAGTTGCTTTCTACTAGTAGGGGTATTATAATTACAAAGACTATGGAAAGGACATTTATCGTGTTTTCTGTAGGATCTAATTGACTAGCAGGTGATGTAAAATTGGCATTTGTTTGCTCACGAGACAGAAGAAAAGTCTTCATAGCAAGTGTCTTTTAGTCTTTCTACAGCATACACTCATTTGCATCAGAAGGCTCTTTAATCCATCAGAGGCAGTAATACCAAAATACTAGAATTTGAAGTCAGGAGATTTAGAGTGGTAAGAAATCAGTGAGGATAATGTACTGTGAGAAGAGTTTTCATGGAGCTGTGACTTGTCCTTCGTTTTCAATTTCACTCCTAACCTGGTTCAAGTCATCTACCAACTTTGAGGTTTGGTAGACCTTTGCTAATTCTGGGAGGGTAACCTGCAGGGTTAGGAAAGGCTGCTCTATAGCTAAATTGAACGAAAAATACCTGAGGTTTGCCAACATTTTCTATAGGTGGTAAAAGAAAAAGGAAAATAAAAGAAAGAGAGAAAGAATTAGAGCAATATGGTTTAGAAGGGCTTTTCTTAAATTTGGCCTCAGTTAATTTGCTCGTTCTCTGAAACAAGACGAGGAACCCAAGAAGTTTCACTGGCATGACTGGGACTTTAAATAAAGGATAGTCTTAACTGCTCAGTTCTGTTCATTCATCTTTCTCCACACATCCTCCTAAATCTTTACTGTAGTTTGCCTTTTTTTTTTTTAAATCCAACAATATTTCAGTTCTTCTTCCCCAGCCCACACCACCACCGCTAATATTGCAAGACAACTCGCTAATGCTGTAATAGAGAAGTATAAAAGTTGCTACTGTTCTCTGGATGGGTTGGAGTTGCAGATTTTCCTTGGCAAGTTCAGAGACAATATTTGGAGGCTGTTGATTCAGAACTGTTAACTGTATTAATCATGTCACAAACACAGGCAGAGACTGCCAGCCCTAATAAATCTTACTAGCATGCAACCTCTCATCATAAACACATTCAGAAACACTTAAGCAACCCCTGAGCCTGGAAGATGATCATTAGTTTCCAATCATATGCTTTGGGTTTGCTGAATCAATCAATAAAAAGTCAAGATGAGCACGAGTTGAACTCCCCAACCCATTTTCTATCCCAAGAGGCAAATGTCTGCAGCCAACTCTCCAGCATTGCAGCCTCCCAAGAAGCTGTTTGCACGTTGTAATTATAATTATTTTTGAAGCTCTTCTGCACACAAGATTAGCATTTTATTATGCTAAATTCTGTGTAATTCACAACAGGCCATCCCTGTCCTGAGAAACTCCTAGTCTCAGTAGCGAAGAATATGCTGCTTTATTCAGTAATCAGAGTAGGAGCTAAAACACAGACAAATTAAACAATTTACATAAGATTAGTAAAGAAGGCAACAGAGTCAAGAATCAACAGAAGTTTTAAAAATTTATTTCTAGCTCTTTGATCAAACCATCTAGGGCAGCAGTAAACAGTTCTCCCATGGAAACCTTAGCCCGATGGAAAGATACAAAGACATAAGGAAGCTGTCAAGTCAAGTTTCTCAGATTTTAAGACCTAAGTGGAATTAGATCGTTTAACCAGATCTCCTACTCCTCCCACAATATATTTCACTCAAACACCCTTCTCATGAACAATGCTTTTAGTAAGACACACTGGCTCATTTCTTACTACAATCCTAAAATGGAAACTATGGTGAACACCAAGACAACCCTCATGCCTGAAGCTGTGAGTTGCCAAGGAGTCAGATGGGTTATAAAAGGTCTGTGGACCCGCCTTTCTGGGAAACCTCTCTGCAGCAAGTGCCTTCCAGTTCTGACTAGGGGAGCACCTTCCCCCTGGGTAATTTTTTTCCTGCTATCAAAGATATTCTTCCCATTCCCCCAAATAATAGTGACCAAAAAGGCTTTAACATAGAGGCAAGTCATGTTGAGAATGTGTCTTGATTTAGAAAAGTGTCTCAGTTAAGAAGCGTCCATCTGCTCTACAGTAAGCACCAGCATGACTGGCATGCATCTCGGACAAAATCACAGAAAATCTGATTAAGTCCGTGAAAGTTTTGGTCTTAGAAGCAGACAGACAACTCTACCCATGAGATACCTGACATTGCTCCCTTCTGACTAACAGTGAAAAAAACATCAAAGGTGAGAATGCTTGGAACTAGAAGAGGTGGACCTGGGAAAAAAAGTTTTGTCCTGGACAGGAAATTAAACTAAACTCTTAGTGACCAACCTGCCAGAAACAGGAAGGCTATGTCTGTAGTTGCATTTCAAAATGTCAAGAATAGCAATGCCTAAGGACAAAAATATTAGCTGGACTCAAGTGATAATATTTACCTATTCTATTTTCTCTTACGCAATTTTCCCTTCCCTGAGCACAGGACTTGTTTAAATGCTGAGCTGATCAGACTCGTACCACACTGTAAAATTAGGATAAACTTCATACCAGGAACATGACCAGGCCTTCATGAGCTAAAAAAATGCTATCACTTTGTCTGAAAAGTCAGGCTTGATTCTTCAGCTGATGGTTTCAGCAGCATCCCCGCTGAATGTGATAAAAAACATGGTACCCGCAAAACATGGAGTCTACATTTCATTACTACACAGATAAAATGGATATGCCCGGAACATGAATTTGCATTGATGTCCTTGAGTAAGGTCAACAGCTGTTGTAACAGCACTATACCACCCACTGGCAGCATGTTGTTGGAAGAAAGAATTCCTTGACTGTTTTTTTTTTTTCCCCCAAGTACACTGTCACTTTCACGGCAGGGAAACATAACAACTCTGATGGCTTGGAAGAACAAACAGGAAAAACTCAAAGACACCTGGTAAATATATGGCAGATCTAGAGAAACAGCCCAAATCCCTGAATCCACCTCAGTCCTCAGAATTTGGCCTTAAATTAATTTAAAGTGTCGTATACAGACTTTTCATTGACAAGTTGGAATAAGTGGGACACAAGAGCTTCAGTTTCTGTGATCATGTATCTGTGCTCAATACTTTCCTTCAATAGGGTTGTCTGTGAATCTGAAAAGGTCTTTGGATTCAGGGGCAGTAAACTGGCACCTTCCCACCAATAAGGGAAAAACAGAGTGAATGTAATAAAATTAATAAATGAATAAAATGTGTCCTGTGTCCTTGGCTGAGTTTGTTCTTCTACTGCTCAGTCCGGAGTTGACTTTGCACAATTTAAAGCCTTTTCCACAAGTTTATCCTTCTTCCCTTTTCCCCACTTTTCTTACTTTTTTTTTTTTTTTTTTTTCTCCACAGAACACCTAAGAGCTAAAAATACCCATTGGCAGTTATTTTCGGTGTCTTCAGATCAACCTTCAAGAAATGTCACCTGTATGAGGCATCTCATGATGGTAATCAGACAGAACTGGCTTATGATTTCCTTGCAAATCACATCCAGAGTTGTGGTGATATTAAATGTCACTTCAGGAGCAGGCACAGAGGCAAGGTTAAATGCAGTCACAGTTCTCCTTCTGTTCAGAAACAATCCCTGCTATACAGAAGAGCTTGCATAACCACCATGATCTTTAGGTAAACCTAAGTCACATCAGTTGCAATATTAACCAGCAGAGGGTTGCTGGGGTTTTTGTTTTATTTTGTTCTATTTTTTCATATCTAAAAGCCTATAAAACCATCAGCACTTTATCACTGTATTTTTTTTTCCAGGGTTTTTGCTATTGAACAATGAGTTTAAATGGCAAAGTGTCCCCTGACTCTCTTTCCTGGAAAGCTCTGCAAAGGTCTGTTTTCCGTAAAGCTTCTTCTCCCCCCACCCCTTTTAATTTTTTATGTAAACCAGTCCAGCCATCCTGCCAAGTCCAGAGTCACTTCTTGGCTAAAGGCTGAAACTGCTTTCTGCTCTCACACGAATCAGGGCGAGTCAGAAAGCAGGTGGTGGGTGAGTTTGGGGTGGGGTTGTGAAGAAAGAAAGGCAGAGTGAAGCGCACCTCCTTAGCACGCAAAGGGAAGATGGATTGATTCACTCGGCGGTACAAAGTCAGCAGAACTTCAAAGGAAGTGAGCCATAATTCAGGAGAAGTAAAAACAAGCAGCCACTCTTCTCAAATCCCTCTCTCATTCTCTCTCTTTTTTTTTTTTTTTTTTTTTTTTTTTTTTTTCCCGTCCTGCTTTCTAAAATTCCGTTGTAGTCAGAGAAATCACGGTAGCCAAAGACAGGGGGTTTTGATCTGTCAGTTTGATTTAACCATGCTTTCTGGGAGGAAAAACACGGTGATTTTGAAAGACGAACACTCTCAGCAGGAGGCTCACATGAGGGATTCCCACCTCACCCCCTCTCCCAGCAAGACCAGTGCCACAAGCCCTTTTTTCCTCCATGACCCCATGTGCCTGGTGTAATCAGGGGGCTTTGAGGTTGATGCCATAAAGCAACAGAGATCTTACAATTCAGGGCACGCACCTGCTGGCAGAGGTTGCTCTGGTCTAGTTTAGGAGTCCTAAAGTGATATATATGAGTCTGAGCCACCTACCCCAAACCTCCTTTACAGTCAATGAAGGGAAACAAATGAGGGCAATTCCATCATAAATTCAACAAGCTCTCTGGAAGTCCCTTTTTCTCTCCAATAATTTTAACTAGGAGGCTAAGGTGACTGGCTGTGGTTTAGACATCTAACCGTCAGAGGTCCAAAATTAAGGTAAGTGAATCCAAGCCAGAAAAGACTGCTCAGACATGGAAGAGTCCATCACAAGGACTCCCTCTAGCAGATCCTTGTGTCTTCTCCTCCTTTGCATTTAGCATTAAAAAGAAAAAGAAAAAAGAACATTGAACTGGGCAATAAATGGGACATTAACAGCTGTAAACATATTTACACAAACTTAGAATCATATAATGATTTAGGTTGGAAAAAGACCTTTCAGATCATTGAGGTCAACCGTAAGCCTAACAGCACCAAGTCCACCACTAAACTATGTCCCTACGTGTCACATCTACAGACCTTTTCAATGCTTCCAGGGATGGCGACTCAACCACTTCCCTGGGCAGCCCGTTCCAATGCTTTACAACCCTTCCAGTGAACCCTTAGTGTCTTTGCTGATCTGTTGGGTTCTGCTGGCTTGGGAAATAGACTCAGGCTGACCTTCTAGAGGGTTCCCATCACATCCAGAGAGAATAGCTGCTCTCCTTGTACAGAGCATGCTTCTCACTGAAGGAACATCAGGACATGGCCACAAAGGAGAGGAGAGAAAGACAAAGTGCTGCTATGCCTTTGCTACACTCCATTTCCCCTGCAGGGAGTTATTATTGCCAGATGGATGTTGAGTTACGTTATCCAGCAGATTGACTATACCTATATTATTCCCAAAAGAAAATAACCAAAACCAGTTTGTTTTGGAAACTCTGTCATCTCTAACATCAGATATCTATTAAACCACTCCAGGTATAATAGTGGGGTTTTTTTGACAGGATGCTGAATTATTATTTGTTTGTTCATATTTTGTTTGCAACACAGAAATAGATAAATATTATAGTCACAAAATTCACTGAGTTTCTTGATGACATATATGTGTCCACTTGCCTAATTAAGGCTAAATGTGGAAAGAACAGGCCCTGTGGCCAAGTGTTTTCTTCTTTGGTAGTTTATCATGAAGAACTGCTCTATTTTATTTTTCTTTCCCAGCATTTAATGCAATCACAACACCTGTAACTAAAAGCATCCTTGTTTCTCACAATTCCTCCTCATAGTTCTCATCAGCTTGAATCATACACTCAGCAAAGCAGACTGTGGGCTTAATTGCTTTCTTTCAGCAAGTCGTAGAGAATTGCTCCATGGGAACACTGTAGAGTCAAGGGAGCTCTGGGGACCGCTGCAGAATCATCACATGCACCAGGAGGACTGGAAAAGGGATCATATTTAGGAGTGAAATGTGGACACATTAAAAGTGGGGAGCATAGAAAGCATCCAGATGACATTATTTTTAAATAAGAAGGAACCAACTTGTGAGGTTTTGTGACAGATGTTAAAAAGGTTTGGTTTAAGGGTGGACGGGAAGCACTAAGGAAATCTGGTGACTTCGTATTTCTATCATCAGATCAGATTGCTCTGCAGCAGGGTTGTAGCTCATTCATTGAAAACACCTGAGGAGGACAAGAACATGGATGTAGTCAACTGCAGAATGAAAGGGATGCAATTAACACAGGCAAGAAGACAACAAACTCATTTATAAGGCTGGGTGATATAACAGACAGGGTACATTTAAGAGCATCATGCCAGGCACAGATAAAATTGTACAGAATTCCTATTCTTTAAAGCAACACATGCAATTCTGATCATGTCTGTTCAAAAATAAATGCAATAAATGCAATAAAGGGTATAAGGCTGATCAGGGAACTTAAGAGCCTGTACAGATGAGGAAACTACTCTTGCTTAGTCTAGGAGCACCTGGAGAGCACAAATATTGGAAAGGCAGAAAGCTGTATATACTAAAGGATGATGGTGGTACAAGAATACAAAGAAATTCACAGACCATAACAAATTTTAGGTCAGAAAAAAGAAGAAGATTTACATGTTTTGGAAATATTCTCTAATGGTAGTAGAGGGGTCAAGAAAATTCTGGTCTTAAAATGAAACTTGATAAATGCAGATAGGAATTGAAAAATTAAATTGCTTGATATCGTTGATAATTGCATGTAGTCTAGAAATATATTTGTCAGCAAGGGATTAAAAATGGAAAAGGCTTGGGTTACAAACTCCAGCAGAAAATCCATTCCCTATCTTGTGATGGTAGCAGGCACTGCCAAGGCCAGGATGTGTTTTACCTTTGTAAGCAGCACACCAGTTCTGTCTGGGTCTGTTCTGGAGCTATCACCATGTCCCAAACACTCCCTGACATTCTCTTTGAACCCACGGAGCAAGGTTTATACTGGAGATTAGGTTTGCTTAACATTATCTCCCTTCCCCACCCAGAAATCTGACGTCTTCTCCTCCAATTCAGGAAAAGAGAGGTCAGAGGACAGTAACCCACTTGGGCATGGGAAAGGACCAATATCCTGACAACCAGGGGCACCGAGGGGATGCTGCTGTCAAAACCCAAGTAGTCGGAGATCATACGACTTCTTCTGATACCGACAGCAGGCAGGTGCTGCGCATCTCCAAGGAGTCAACTTACTTGTCACTTTTTTTTTATATGACTGCAAGAGACGGCTTTACAGGATGTTCATGACCTCATCCCTTATCCTGAAGCTTGTCAACTCTTTATAATCTCTGTGAATGTCGAAGGGAAACTGGGGTAGACCGAATTGTTCTTCTTCAGATCATAGTGAAAGTGATGACTGATCAGTTTGTTCTGCCTTGGGATATTTCCTGGAAGAAGTAATCTTATGTTTTATAACTTCATGGCTGCGGTCCATCTCTATTCAGCAAGCTTCCGAGTAGTTCTGGAATGATACAGCCCATCCATATCAGCTGCTTTCTGTCCTGTGATTCAACAAGAGTCATATCCCTGCCAGACTAAAATTCAACCAGAGAGGTCCTGGCTAAAGTGTGGTCACTCTTAATCAAGTTGTTGGCTGTTATGAGAAGTCAAGTTAGTTGACTGTAACGGAAATTAATTAGTGTTTATTGGTTTTGTGGGTGGTTTTTCGGGTAAATGGAGGACAGGTTGCATATCCAGGAATCCTATATGGACTGGAAACAAGGAAATACTTAAAAGCTGTAATAAAAATACTTTTCTCTTTACCTCCTAAACAGAGAAAGCGTCCAAGAAACACACCCTCCTTCACAGAGCTCTTCCAGACACAGACCCTTTGAGAATATTGTGTTGTCATGAGATATCAAGGGGATCTTTCTGCTGCTGAAGAGTGGGAAACATTAGAATGAGTTTCCTGGAAAGGATGTGGGGTTTCCGTCAGTGGATGTCTTTATGAGAAAGTGAGATAAACATCTGTCGATATTAATGTAAGCATACTTGAACCTGGCTTACAGAGCTCCCCTCTGAACACAGAGTGATTCCACCACCCTGTGAAGAATTCATGTGAGTCCGAGTGCACCAGCTTCTAAGGAAAGAGATTTCTTAGTCACTTAACTGCCCAAATATCGTGTCCTGTCATGTCACTGTAATCTCATTTTTGTCTGGAAAATACCTGGAGAACATGAAAAGCCCAAGCAGTGGGAGGATCTGTGTCCCAGCTAGGTCTCTAATCACCTGAACCATGGAATGGCAGTCCCAGAGGGTACCATTAGGATGGAAACACCATTTTCAGGGTGATGCTGGAAACCCTGGTCCTGGCCTTGCAGACAGAAAATTCCCAAAGACATCTTAATTTGTGATCAGCACGGCAGTTAGTGCATTGTGGTACAGGCAAGCATGTTTGAGCCATTCTTCCATGAAAAGCTTGCCTATGTCATGCATCATGTTCAAGCATCCCTTTCAGGAAGGGCCAGCATCCCTTTTTGCTATCAGAGTGAAATCATGGTGCTGCATCTTGGTTCTCATCTTTGTGTTGAAAGAACACTGAGGAAAACATAAGATTGTTGATTTTTTTAGAGTTGTTGCTTCACAGTGATGTTCTGGTATCGATATTTCTTTTTATTAAGGAAATTACAATGAGCTCCATAAAGAAAACAGGATTTACTGCATTCTCTTTTTTTTGCTAAAGCAATAAACTTGCTTCTATCATGATGATTGTGATACCTAGTAAAGCTTAACCTGAGAACCACCTGAGGTCAATCATAAGTGTGAGCAGAGTGAAGGAGGGCACAGGAGGTGCTGTGCATTTTCAGCAACACTTCCAGTCAAGTGATTTGCATTGTCTTCATTTAACGACCAAGCCTGGAGGGAAGGACAGATTGACCGTGTTTGTTCATCATTAATATATCCAACGTTCTAACTTGTACACAGCAAAGAAACTGAAGGAGATTGTCCTCCCCTTGTAGATATGAGTCTAGAAAAGCTGAAGGAAAATTAAACAAATGTCTTTTCAGTTTTTAGCCTCTTATCTGAATATAATAAATCATAAAATTATTCTATCCAAGGTGGAGATGTCTTCTATCACACCACTTTTTATCACAGTTATTTGTTTGGAAGACAATTCAACACTCATCATCAGCTAGGCAATGTTCTCTCTGTGGAGCTTGGTTGAAATGTTTCCACTCAGACTGCTTTCTGATAGAATATTAAGATTCTTGGCAAAAGAACTTTTTCATCCTTCCAAAAAGTGTTTGCTTTCCATGGCATATTTCAATATTTGCAGTAAAAGGAAATACCTCAAGACCACAAATGTTCCCAAGGACAAAGCACAGGAGGACCTTGTGGGAATTGTATTTTTGGTTCCTCAAGTCCCCCTTCCCTGGTCTGGTCCAAATTCTTCAGTTAGACTACATCTCCCATGATGCTGCAGTGCTAAGCAATCTCATGATGTTCTCAGGGAGGTGAAACTGTGAAGTATTTGCTATCTGGAGAAGTAAATGGGTACAGAAAATATCGCAATTACAGTCCAATGAGAAACTGCTACACATTTCCCAAACCTGTATTTTCAGGCTTTAGCCAAAATATTTATTTTTATTTTTTAGCTGAGTTTTTACCAGAAATCAGTGTTTTCTGTGGAAAAATCAACATCTCCTCCTAACCTGCTTGGTTTCAAACTACAAAGGCAAAATGAATCTCAGAGGAGCGATACCCAAAGGACTGGGTTTTCAGCTGGTGTCAATTAGCATTACGAGCACTTGTTATGAGGGGAGCAATGCTGACTTAGAGAAGCTAAAGATCAAGCCAAAGTTTCGTAAAGTACTGCGTGTTCTCCAGACAAAAAGTAAGACATGTTTTCCCTTTAAACCCTGGCTCTGACAGAAAATGTGGAAGAATACACTGTTCTTCTTAAAAGAGCCTTTTTGTATATCCGGTTGTTCCACCATTCCCATTCTCCTGATCTAATTTTTTTGAGGTGTTCGGTTACAATCAATGTCATGTTAAATCAGGAAAAAAAATGAGAATTTTATTTTTCTATCCGTGTTTGCACAGTCTTGGTATTATGTTTAATTCAGTATCATTAGTCTCCTTCTTGCTTGCTGTACCCATTTCCATCTACTGCTTGTTGTATTTCTAGAGAGTGCACGTGCAATTTCCACCATGCTGTCCATAATACGAGAGGAACTGCTGGAAAACTTCTTTATAGGTGCTGTACTGATCTATCAAAGCCTCCCAAACATCACTTCTGGTCTTGAAGTTATAGAAACAATTTGATGGCTTTTAGTTTTCTGATGAAACATCTGTTGGGCTACTCAACATGGTGGGATTTAGCTGATCAAAGACTGACATATGTCCGTATTGTATGTATCTACATCTAAAGCCATCTTCCCAGACTCTCTTTCTAGTCCAAGGAGAGAAATGGGAACTTTTTGATGTCATTCACCTGATCTCCTTTGAACGTCATCTTTAAGATGAGATGTTCTGCAACTTAAACTCATTTCACAGTGTTAATTGTATCTCCAGGAAGCATAAAGAGAGCCGAGGGTGACCAGATCAGATGGAAGTGTTGGCTGGGGATGATGAATCCCAACTGTAGTCTGTCCTAGCTTTTTATAGAGACGTGCAGAGGTCCTCCATCCTTGTCCCTCCATGTGGTTGGAAGGATGTCCCTCCAGGTGAAAGTATTGCTGGTGGTGTGAAAAATGTGATTTTGGTGATACCACAAGACGTGTTGCCGTGTCCATCAGGGATGTGGTTAAACATGTGGCATAGGACCAACCTCTCCTTTTTCCTGGAGCTGGGGGTATGAAGATACATCTGTGGGCATGTGCTGAAGAAGAAGCAGAAAGAAGAGGCAGAGATCCAGACAGAGCCGCAGGAATTGTTCTGGCAGGCCAAATTCAGCCTGCGGGGCACAATGCCCACATGAACACTATCTCTGTTTCTCCTTCAGTGTATGCCTCCCGCTTAGGCAATCCTTCTCCACACCCTCTTCCAGGCTTCCTAATCAGTGTTAGAGAAACAGTCCACATTATTCTTGGTCACCTCAGGGCCATTTTTGATCAGATATCACGATGAGAACAGGCATGACGTAATTACCCCCCAAAACCAAAATAATAATAGCGATGATAATAATTTATTATTATTACTCTTTGTCTGTTCGCCCATTTTGCAGAGTTGACTTAGCCGCAAAGGGACGTGTTTTCAATTAAACCAAATGGGATTTAAAATGAAAAGCCATTGGTCTTAAAATTAGACCAAGAGTTTTAATCTTAGAGGTCAGTTGTTCCTGGCAGTAGTGGCAATGTATCATGAGTAAGCTGGTTTTCAAATTTAAAGCTTTTAGAACAGCCATGCCGAAAATATTTTTGGGCACTTGCCTATTGAATCTGCAGTGTGCTTGCTTTTACATGTAGCAGCAATGGTTTTCCACATCTGGAGATAAGCAGCTTTATATTGAACAAAGAGGAAAAAAAAAAGCATTTGGGGATGTGCGGTAGTTCATCCTCAAACTTCTCACCATTTAAGATGAATTTTTTGTCAGCTCGTAACTGATCCTAGTTACATCTTTACGGACATACACACAGAACCATAACCTGTGCAGTGTGCTACCAGTGTTATTTCATAAAACTGGGACAAAGGAAAGGAAAAGGACCTTTTTGAATCAAACATTTTATATTAAATTAATAAATTAATTAAATTTTACATTTTCTGTTAAAATCATAAATTAAATTAAAATCATTCGTCTGTTAAAATATGGACTTAATTTTAAGTCCATTCTGGACTTTTTTTTTCTTTTCTTGTGGTCTGGTTCCCTAAGCCATGGGCTATAGTACCTTCCAGGAGTCTGAACTGGCTGGGGATCCCTTTCCAGCATGAAAAGGTATCTTCCTAATAATTGTTACAAATCCACTGCTATTTCCAGGGTGAATGGCAGCTGCAATTGTCCAGCATGCACGATCAAGTGCTAGAGGTCACAACCACTGTTCAAGGAAAACACTTCAGCGTGTGCTTGACTTGAACCACGTGTGTGAAGCTGCAGCTGCGCAGGGCGGTTAACATATCCCAGCTGGTTCCAGCTTGGCTGGAACTGGTGGATGACAGGCACAGGAAGATGGATCAATAAATAGGTAAGTGGGAGGAATACGGCATTTCTCCCATGGCTAGTGAGCAGAAAGGGAGATATCCCCCAGGGAGTTTTCCCCTGTGCTATTAACTAGGTTTTCTTGTTTTTTGTTTTTTGGGTTTTTTTCTTTTTCTTTTTTTGGTGGGTTTTTGGCAGATAATAAACCTGCCCTGCTGAAAGGGCTTTACAAGGGTTTAGGCTCAGAGCTTAAATGAAACCATACAGCAGTTTACAACACGGTTAAATCCCATTGACATCAGGGGGCCATTGACTTGTACTGCAGAATGTCATTGACCTGGGGAATAAATGACAGCATACCGGTGCAATGGCCATTGATTTTGTAACTTGGAGCTGCCACTCTCCTATACTGAGTAGAATATTCACGTCATTTATTTCTGTCTTATTTTTCTCCATTCCTGGAAGGTGAGCAGGGAGATCCCAGCTCTGTGCAGTGCTGCCAGACCCTCCTAAAGGAGCTTTACCCAGGAGAAAAGGTTCTGCTAGGAGGTGTTTGGCAGCTCTAACCTGCCACCATGAATGTTTCCATTGTATGAACTGCCATCTCCAACGTGACCCCTTATCCATGACCTATCACGGCACTGTCTCACATGTCAAGGACGACAGCATTAGTTTTTCTTACAGAAAAATGTGCAAATAGGCATTTCTAAAAAAAGTCCATTGAACACTAAATCACATTTCCAGTATTTACTGTGCATTATTTTTAATTTAAAATAGCACTGCATATGCAGAGCTTCGTATCATTGCCATTTCCGATTCCAGCTGGCTGAAGATGTTGGCAAGGAGGTTATCAACCCAGACGCAATTTATTATTATTGCCTTCTCCCTTTGTCCAAACATTTTCCTAACCTGTTAAGCTTTCTCTGATTGATATTTTCAGATGATTTTTCTTTTGCCAAGTTCTGAGCTAAAAACGTCTTTCCTTAATCAAGAAAATATCCGCAGGGGCTAGACTTTAATCTGGAGTAGTATATCTAGGTCTTTTGATTAAAAAAAGTTAAAAAAAAGTTGGTAAAAAGCCACCAACTGATAGCAAGTTCAGTCTCTATTTACAGTAGTTTTACTACATAAAATATTACCAGATGATGTTACGGTGCATTTCTCCAGGATGATTTGAATCAGATTGGGTTTTTTTTCCCCCTGAAGTTTGTAGCTAGATAAATGCCAGACATCCATTTTGCACACTGTATGGCTCTTTGAAAAGTTGATCAAGCAATAGGCATTAGGAAGTTGACTCTTGAAACCCCAGGTCACAGTACTGAAATTACTCCTTCTCCCATAGCCAAGGAATAATGGAAAATCTCTGAATGAGTCTTCTGGAGAAGGGCCTTGTGAGGAGCTTTATAGAGGAGGAGGTACGGAAGAGGACTGTAAGGAGGGAACTGAATTTATTGCCCATTTTTTGTGACAGAGCAGCAATGATATGGTTCCTGGTGTGTGGCTTTGGGTTTTTCCATACCTTTGTCATGTCTTTGCTGGAAAAAGTCTGGAAAAAAGGGGTGGAGGAGGGATCACTTTGCGTTTTCTGGAGATCCATGCACAAACCATCGCGAATTTCTCTGTGAAAGTGCCAGTGCAAAGCATCCCTGCGAGTTCATCTGTAAGGGGGCTGGGGAAGCAAAGAGCACTCTACAGTCAAATCCAAGGCTTGCCTTGTAAAACTATTACCTCTTAATTTCCTTTCATCTTCTTGGCAAAAGCTTTCTAAACTTATCTAATAAATCTAATATTTTGATCACATTTCTTTGCTAAAGTTGTGTCACTTATTAAGCAGCTGCAATTGTCTCTTTTTTTTTTCTAAATAAAAAATTCTATTAAAATCAGAGTTATCTAGTTCGTCGTTTTCAACTTGCTTGAAAATCCCAGTGTAAATGCCAACGAAATACGCTTTGATTTAAGGCCAGGGAAACAGAGGTGGATCAGGATTATAGACAGGGCTATAAATCAAGTGGATTCTGAAATCCTTGTTGGCACATCAGGACTAGCAGGTTGGTGGTGGCCAGGGTGATCAGGAGGCAAAAGGTAGCCCTTTTTCACACTCTTCCAAAAAAAAAAAAAAAAAAAAAATTGAGCAACTTGTTGCTTCCAGATGTTCTGAAAGGGAAAAAAAAAAAAAAAAAAGAAATACACTGAACCAGGGTTAGGCCACATCACAGGGGAGGAATCCAGCAGAGATTTGAACATGATTTTCTGAGGAAGTCTATAAAGTCGATTGCTGAAAGCTGGGAGGGTGTGGTGGGGAAAAATAACTCTATGCTGTCTGAGTTTCTTCTGTTTTTTCCTTCTGTCCTTCAGCATCCAGCGCTGCAGAGAGGATCCTAGCCCAGGTTGCTCTGACACATACAGCCAGTTTTCAGAGGCTTGCACTCCACTGCTGTGTCGGGGGAAGGCACTAGCTTACAAAACACGTGTAGTCCTCAAAGCAATCTGATATGGCTTCTAGAAGCCCACAGAAGATGCAAGAAAAATTAGCAGAAATACTGACGTTAAGATCTGGATATTAAGACTTATCTATATGAAAACACTGAATTTACTTTTTTTTTTTTTTTTGCTTTGCAAACCACAAGTATACTTTCTGTGCTCACAACAGAGAAAATAAAACAAATGATGAAAGATAAAATGATGCAGAAAGTGTTAAACTTAGTTTAAGTTTTATTCGGTTGTAAATGGAAAGCATTGAGTCAGTATTGCAGAAATTAGTTCATTTTATTTCTTTCCTTTTTTTTTTTTTAATTTTTTTCCCAGAATTGATCTGTCTTGAATTGAAACAAATTGAGAATCCTTTCTCTTGACTCCCTGTATAGTTAGTTCCAGGGAAAAATAATGGGAAAAGTCAAAATGGACCATAATGTCAACTTTCTTCCAACAGTGTATATAAGTTCTATGATTATATATTTCAGGTAAAGATACTTCTCAATTTATTGAAAGTCTGGAAAAAGAGTCTTTAATGTTTCTCTCCTACTCAATTCTTCTAGGGAAATTTAATTTTATAGAAATAGTAGAGGATTAGAAAACATGTTCTAATAAAAGACTCTACTCCAAAATATTTATCCAAAAAAACCTCACAATGATTTCAGTGAGATTCTTCTATTTCTTTTAAAAACAAACAGAACAATCCTATAAGGTTAGATCTTAACATGGTTTAAGGAATAGTACATACCATTCTAAATGCCGTTAGCACATTTACGAAATAAAACAAAGACCCATATAACTATTTTAAAACATTTCTTCAAATGAGCTAAGAAAGCTAGCATCCGGAAAATGAGAGCATTGAAATCCAAATTGTGTTTCTAACCTTTAAAAAAAATCTTATACTATAATTAATCCCACAGAACATCCAGGAGACCGGCTAACTTGCCAGGACTCTGCCACAGCATTTATGCATGAACTGACCCGATACAAATGAACATCTAAAACTAAAGTCAAAAGTTCTGAGTTCATACGAGTGGGCAAGGAGCATTACACCCATTGGGACATTGGAAGGGGTAAGATTTATGCTGCTGGCTTTCTGTTTTCCAAGCCATTCCTTTCCTGTTTTCCAGAAAATAAAAAACAACATAATTGTCATGTTTCTTCTAGTTATGGGAAAACTTCTCAGTTACACAGCAGGTGTTTAACCAAATTAGGATAAAAGCAAAACCAATAGAAAAAGCACAAAGCAAAGCTTTCTTCCCCACCCGCCCCTCCTTGGGCTTCTCCAAAATGTAATGAAAAACTGTAAGTGTGTGATCCAAAATCCCCTTAGCAGTTTCGTAAGGTCTGAGGTCATTGCGTGCTCCAGCTAAGTCACCCAAGGTGACCTCATAACCAAGTGCATGACTGTATTGCTGTTAGATTGATTAATAACGGTGCAATCAAAAGATTCCAGTTCTCCTGCCAGTAACGGCA